>NW_028255647.1:0-173681 GCF_964263255.1 Lissotriton vulgaris
AAATGGTCCATTAGCTCTCTACCCCTATTGCATGTTTGTCTGCTGCTGTGTGAATATTCGCTTGACCATGAGTAAGATAGCTTAGCATTAAAATCACCTCCAGACAGATTCCTACTGAATTGTAAGAGTCTTTGGATTTTCCAATAGGTGCAATAAAATTAAACAAATTTATAAAATGCATATTTGGAACAGAATGAAAATAATTGTTATAAAAATTAATTATCCAAAAGGAAATTCCCCTATTAAATAATATGCCTAGAAAACTATTGTTATCTGTATGTACGGTTTTTATGCATCCCCCTGTCTTAATATTGACCCAGATTAATAAACTCCCAAATGGTCGACCCTGCTTGGGGGTTGTTGCTAGGATATTATGGCATTCAAACCCCTCAATATGCAATTCTTGTGTGGCCCATGTTTCCTGAAATAAAAGGGTATCTTGGTCTTTAATAAGTTGTACCCAGTCTGGCTGGTGAAGTTTAGAGTACAACCTTGCAACATTCCCGCTTAAGATACGGATGTCTAAACTTGCTGAGGCCTTCATTTGCATAGGGGGCATAAGTGGGGTGTGGGAATAGTACACTCAGTTACTGGCAGGGCATGAGGTAACCTAATAGCAGGATCAGTATTTTCCCCAAAAGTCGATAGTCAGTCTTGGGTCTCTAATCCAGACAAAGCCTCGAACCCATTAGAAGTAGTAATCAAGAGGAATTGTTCATGAAAGGAGCATGACTTGGTTTGTAGAAATAAACAAGGGGTCGTTTGCATGTGTTAGTGCTATTAGGTGTAATGAATTAGCAAGCCCTTAGTAGGTGTCTCACCAAAGAAGTGAAGGACTGGGTTATTCTAAGACCCAGCGGTGCCAGGGGACAACACCTGAAACCTTCGTGGGTAACCTGTTCCGGCGTACAAATGACAGAGACACAGGACACTTCCTTCGGCGTCAAAGATTCGAGGTTTATTACTGCAGGGAACACAGAAGTCACGAGAAGTACATCACATGTAGGTTCACGGAGCCTGATTCAAATTGCTACTGTAGGTCGCTCCTTTTATACACATTTCTCTCATAGGTTAACACGATACACAAAGGTTTACAACTTGGTTCCCATAGTAAACACCAGAAGGGGTTGCTTTGATGTATTCAGGGCCCAGAACATAAGTACGGAAACATTTGGTGGTTCCCAACTGTAAAAACCCATCTTCCCACCATTAGTACATTCCAATTGGCAGTAAACAGATCGAAGAAGGAACAGAAACAGGTGCAGAGGAAGGCAGAAACAGTGGGGAGATCGGAAAGGGTGTAAAAGGGGTGGTATCGGGAAACACGAGCTGCAGGCATCAAAGGGACGTGCCTAATGAGATGCACGACTAAGACAATAGACCGGCACGGCAAGATGTGCCTCGAGCGGAGCCATTTGCCTTACAGTGTCACCCCCCTCATCATAAAGACACTTTCAAAGGAAACGTGTCTTCCGCAAAAGTCTTGGGAATCCCAGGGTCGCGAAGCGGACAGCGTCCGTTCGCTGGCTACTTGAGGGCAAGAAACAAAATGGATGCCGTATCTAAGATGGAACCCGTGGGTACAGATAGAGAAACCCACGAAACAGACGAACGGTTTAGGCTAGCACAGCGAAAACGCGTACACCCACTAAACTCGTCATTTGCGGTTCATAGATACCAGACTCGACCATATTCGTGCCAGTCGAAAACACCACTTACAATCGTTACAGAACCTCAGATGCTCCTTTTGCCCTCATGTAGGCAAGCACTAGTCGGAATCATATTCGATATTCATCAGACCATCTAGATGTTGCTGCAACATAATTCTATCCATCTGAGCTCCTTTGGTAACAGGCGGCTGTCTCATACACGTTGTAGCACAGAGGCCACATAAGGCAGGACCACACTGCACACAAAGGCAACACGTGAACAGAAATGCTACAACAACTCCGATGATCATCAGAATTTTCCATCCCCAAGTCGACATTAGGCCCCAAAACCACCCAAGTAGCGTCCAATCCCCTACGTCCACGTGTATGGACTCAGAGATCTTATGCACAAGACCCCAGACATACCTTGCTGCCAGACCTCGGACTGTGGGGGCTGCCATACCGAGGAGGGACAGGTCCTTGTGTGCCGTGAACGCTCGCTCCCCGCCGCCGCTTTTTACATCGCACTGCGGCCGCTGAGAAGGGGAGAGCGTGAAAGGGCACTACATTTCCCTGAATCCATCGCGGCCGGAAGCCGCACACCTGGGACACGCGCCAGGCGGCGCAGAAATTGACGCGGCACTCCCGGCAGAGCGGGGGGTATCAGCACAAGACCCCAGACATACGTTTCTGCCAGACCTCGGACTGTGGGGGCTGCCATACCGAGGAGGGACAGGTCCTTGTGTGCCGTGAACGCTCACTCCCCGCCGCCGCTTTTTACATCGCACTGCGGCCGCTGAGAAGGGGAGAGCGTGAAAGGGCACTACATTTCCCTGAATCCATCGCGGCCGGAAGCCGCACACCTGGGACACGCGCCAGGCGGCGCAGAAATTGACGCGGCACTCCCCGCGTCGCGGGAGCGCGCGGGCAGCGCCGGGCTAAGCCCGGGCAAAGGGCGGGCCCTCTACGGCCCTCAGCGGCACGAGAAGGACGGGGACGGGCTACTCCCCTTGGCATCACCACTTGATAAGGTATAGTGACTATTCTCTTTAGTAGACGCCTTATGGAATTTCCGTTTCACCAACATAGTCATTTTTCACAAACCATACGCTATGCCATCTAAGGGGGCCTTTCCAATATTCTCTCAAAAACGATGCCCGGGCCCGATTACGGACACTTACACCCAGAACCATAATACCCTTATCACTATCAGCGACACAGTTACCGATGATTGTTCTCAACCCCTAGATCCAACTCTACCCCTGCCATTAATCCCCGTCAGCTCGGAAAAAATGTCCTACTGGGAGGAACTAAATGCTCTATGCGGGACCAATTTTCTTCCTATTATAGTTCCTTCCCCTGTGAAGGGCTTTACTATCGACCCTCACGCAGCTGGACCTCGCGATCCATCCCGATCACCCAAGGAAGATAGCAGCCAAGCATTTGGACTCTCACAGGGCCAAGCTAGTGGTCTATCACAAGGACAAAGTGCGAAAGGGAAGCATGACGTGGTTAATGTTCACGAAACAGAAGCTAAAACACAAAAACCCTGTACTGATCCCTCATTGCTCGCCATAAATCTAATTTCACCTAAGATGAACACCAAAACTCTGGATGAAGAAGTAGCATCCACCAATTTGCAACTATTACCCCAGTTTGAATTGATGCTAAGATCTGTAATAGCACCCCTGCTCGACCACATCAATATCCTAGGGGATAGATTGAGATTGACAAGACTAGAGACAATTATCAAACTCAATTCCTGCCCGCCGGCAAAGACTGTTGGATCTAATTGTTCTACTCTCCCTTCTGTTTCCAAAGTGCCCCACATTACAAAAACTATTCCAATTGTAAATAAATCTCTCAATTGCCCATCTCACACTGTTACCAACATCATTCATACACCTGTGATCAACACCACTAAAAATGTCCCTATTGTTAGACAACCTCCCAAAAGACAACCGCCAACTACCACCAAAATTGCCCGTAAATCTAAATACTCTGCGATTAGAGCAGAACCTAACAGAGCAGCTTGTATAGATTTGCCTCCCGAAGCCGCCCCCTTTGTGCTTGTTCTTGCTGGAGTACCTGCACCCACCCACGGGAAATTTGAAAGACATGAGGACCTATTGTCCAAGGTCATGTTTTGGTTATCAAAGAATAGACCCCTCCCACCCAACAAAGACGGTGGCATTCTGTGCGTTAGAAGGGTGGGTTGGTTAGGGTCAACACCTAAAGAAATTCCCGGGGACCTAGTTCTAGTAAAATTTAGGGACAGGCACACAGTCCCCTACCTGCGATCCTCCCAGCCCTGTGATAATGACGGCCCCATCTTAGTTTGGGATCTGTATGACTTTTATCCGAGAACCCCACATATCCCCCGCACCAAGACTAACAGCCATACACAAACATTTGCTAGGTAGAGGTACCATCAATTTCCCAACCCCCATTAGATCAGCTCTTGTTACTAGTCACCGACACTGAAACTATGAAATTCAGCATTTTGTAAATATGTACCGTGGATTTATTGTATTTTGTGTTTTTATATTTATGTATACCTACGCTTATATGATATTTCTTTTGAATATCGAATAAAGCTTATTTTGAACCTTTGAGATGGCTTGATAGACAGTCGGAGCGTTATCTGGAATGAAAATACAGCAGCTCGAATGGATCACTTTACATACTCCACCTCGATCTGCTAAAACAACGTCTAAAACCATACGGTTTTGTAGCGTCATAAGCCTGTCCGCCTGAAGTTCTGCGGTGATATTACCAAGGGCACTGGCAGTGATATTAGCTGTCGATTCCACCACTCGAGTCAACTGTCTCAGGTTCCTACTATTGACCATAGGCCCCCAAAACGGAAAGAGACCCTTGAAAAAGTCTCCTGCCTCTTGACCGGCAGTGTCCTCTTCGCTAATCACGCCCCTCACAACTCTAGTCTTATGGTAGTCTGCATCAACGGTAAACGTCGGAGGCAACAAATTTGCAATATAACATGTGCCCGCAAAGTCGGAGGGCAACCACGTATACGCACGATCATGAAAGACAAAGTACGTACCCTTGGCAGTCAGAAACACAGGGGAAGAGAGCATCGGCAAGACATACGTCTCGGAGCAAGCACTCTCTCCAAGATGAGCTCTCGGGCTTCGGCCACGACCTTTTAGACAGAAATTACCAAGGTGGGGTACGATCCATATTGGAGACGAGCTTTTAAGCTGTCTTTCACCCACGAGCGCACTATACTCAGCCTCACTCAGATCCCTATAGGCTCGCACCTCCTCCTCTGGGATGAGCGACGGCTCATAGATATCCCTATCTAAATCAGCGATCGCTATAGCCAAAGGCTTGTGGTACGGACCAGGACCAAAGTGCGGAGGACGTGGCTCTCGATTGGAGTAGGAATCTAGTGCACTGCGAAACATTGTTTGTAATGCTCGAGCTGAACCCTGGGATCTATAAGGAAGGACCAGATATGGAATTCCTTTATCCGTGGTATGTGGCATTAACCCACACACCCAACAATTAGTAGTATTAACCACTAACTGATGCTGATGAAGGAGCTGAATGAAGGAATTATTTCTGAATTCCACACGTCTAGCCTGCTCGTGTTGGGGTAGGATATGGAAGGAATGAGGGGACACAGTGGAGGTAGTTTTAGGTTCAAAAGTAGGAGTAGGTATGGCAGAAGGTAGGAAGTACTGTATCATATAATACACCCCACCCGCCAGTAACGAGGAAACAATTAGAAACAGAAGGAACACCTGAAACATAAAGCATTTTGTTCGAGTAATCTGTTGCAGTTTGAATCTTTGCGCCTGAGCTTTTTCCAAGTCCATCAGCTTTGAAAACGCCATCCTCTAAAACCGTCCGCAACGTTTCTTGACGCACTTCGTTCTGTGTAGCAGTAGTCAATCCCCAGGAGTTCCCAGGAACCGACGGTCTCTGACCTAGTGTCTAGACCTACTAACCAGAAGGAAGTACACGCGCGGCCCTACGGCTCACCTGGATGCAAGGTATCCTAATTTACAAATATGTACAAAGTCTCTCAGCTGTGGAAGCAAAAACACATATATGGAAAGAACTCAATATTTACAAAATCACAGTAGTACGAGTGTTTAGACTGATCGTGGCAATGGGGTAACGTAGATGTCGAGGGACAAAAACAACTCTTTTATTTGTCCTTGGTATTAGATCGCAAAAAGTAGCGGCTTCTCCCAGGACGTGTCTGTTCGTCAAATAATGGATCCGATGAGGGAACAGAGTTCTGTTGATCAGTCAATTGTTCAGATCTTGAATCTTGTGATGACAAATGTTCAACAATGTCGTTCTGCTGCACTGAGGATTCTCCGACAAGCTGAGCGTCGCTAAAAGGTACAAAGGTCTGCAATGCTTCAGCTTCAGACGAGGCAATGCCCTTCCTCACCCACGAGTCCGCTGGTAAAGGTATAGGTATCTTTTTAGTATGGGTGGCATGCACCCAGTGCTTTCGACCTTCCAAACGGACAGCAGTCCTCGTGGCGAGAAGAACTTGGTAGGGTCCAGTAAAGCGGGGCTCAAGATTTCTTTTGCGTCCAAAGTTCCGCGTCACCACCCAGTCTCCAGGCTGAAGCTGGTGGCCTGGACCCTCCGTCTGCGTCGGCAGTGCTTTAAAGACCTGTTGGTGAATTAACCTCAGTTTAGCAGTCAGATCATGAAGATAATCGATCAACATTGGGTATTCAAGATCAGAAAACACACTCGGTCTAGGGACCCCCCAAACATTCGCAGGACGGCCGAACACTATTTCATAGGGACTGAGCCCTACTCGGGAGTGTACAGTCGCCCTTGTTGACAACAGAGCTAGAGGCAAAGCGTCAGGCCACGAAAGACCAGTCGTAGCCTGAATCTTTGCCAATTTTAATTTAAGGGTGCCATTATACCCTTCAACCAAACCTGCTGACTGGGGATGATTGGCGCTATGGAATTTTTGGGTAATTCCAAGGCCCTTACACACACTCTTCATCACACTCCCCACAAACTCACTTCCGTTATCAGACCATACAATCCATGGCATTCCATACCGAGGAAAGTATTCCTTCAGTAGGATTTTCGCAGTGGACAGAGCCGTGTTGTCTTTGAGAGGGTAGGCTTCAATCCATTGGGAGAATGCGCAAACCACCACTAAAACGTATTTCAGGTTATTGCATCGCTCCATATGGATGAAGTCTAGCTGGATGACCTCAAAGGGACATGAAGGGGGAGCAAAATGGCCAGGAGGTGTAGGGGTTCCCTTACCAGGATTGTACATCATACATATCATGCAATTCTTGACCAATCTCTCAGCACTCTTAGTAATACCGTCATTCTTCCACACAGGGAACAACAACTTGCAGATTCCTTTCGCACTAATGTGCGCTAACCCGTGTGCCATCGTCACAACAGCTAGCACATACGCATCTGGCAACATCCATCTCTTATGTTCCGACAAATCAATCCAACAACCATTCGCATCCAACTTTCCCGTACTCTCTTTCCACTTCGTCTTTTCAGTCTCAGTGGCCTCATTCTGTATCGCTTTCACACTCTGGATAGTATCCTCACACATACCAGTCTCTGTAGGCCACCTAACCGAACTCGTCACATACATTCTGGTGCTAAGGTTCCGGGCAGTCTCCTTAGCAGTCTCATCCGCAAACGCATTGCCACGACCAACATCATCCGTCACCTTACGATGCGCACTACATTTAACAATCGCTACCTGCTTAGGCAATGTAAGTGCATCCAAAAGATCATTCACAAGCTGTCCATGCTGAATCTTAGTACCATGCGACGTCATAAAACCTCTCTCTCTCCACAATCGTCCAAAGCTATGGGCGACGCCAAAAGCATATTGGCTGTCGGTAAACACATTCACCCGTTTCCCTTTTGACAACACACACGCTCTAGTCAAAGCGACCAGTTCTGCAGCTTGGGCAGAATTCTGATTCAATCTCGCAGTTTCCACAACAGTATTCAAAGTAACCACAGCATACGCAGTCGTCACATCACCATTCGGCAATTTAAAACATGAACCATCCACATACAAGGTCCCATCGGGATCTTCCAAAGGAGTGTTTTTAAGGTCCACACGACCTTTTGTTCCCTCCTCAGTCCGTAAGTAGCAATCATGAGGTGCCACTTCATCTGATTCCATACTAATTGGCAATAAAGTCGCCGGGTTCAGGACATTACAACGTTTTATCTGAATATGACTTGCCAACAGCGTCAACTCATAATCAGACAACCTCGCACTCGTCAAGTGTTGGGTTTTTGTACGATTCAAAAGAGTGTCAACTGCATGCGGAACCATCACCGTGAGCATATTATCCATGACCAATCCTGTGGATTGTCGGATGGACACCGCAGCTGCCGCTGTTGCTCTCAAACAACTCGGCAATGCTCTAGCTACCGGGTCCAAGGTCGAGGAAAAATATGCACATGGACGCTGCTTACCACCAAAAGGTTGCGTCAAGACACTCAACGCACAACCTTCCCTCTCGTGAACGTATAATGTAAACGGCTTGCTGTAGTCAGGGGTACCTAACACAGGAGCCGAACACAATTCGTCACGCAATTCAGAAAAACTTTTCTGACATTCTTCCGTCCATGGTAAAGGAGTTGGAACATCCTTGCACGTAAGAGCTACCAATGGTTTCGCTAGCAATGAAAAATTTGGAATCCACTGCCTGCAGTATGACGTGATACCTAAGAAGGCACGCACATCTCTCTGAGTCGTTGGCACAGTCATTCGCGCAATCGCTGCAATTCTCTCTGGGGTCAACCTTCTTCCCTCCTTTGACAATAAGTGACCTAGATAGGTTACTTCTTGACAACAATATTGTAGTTTAGAAGGTGACACCTTGTGATGTAAGTCACAGAGTTGTTGCAACAACGACACTGTAGCAATTTTGCAAATGTCCTGAGTGTCTGCAGCCACCAATAGGTCGTCGACGTATTGGATCAAGGCTGCACCAGCCGGCAACACAAATGCATCGAGTTGGCCCTTCAAGGCTTGACTGTATATCGATGGACTCTCACAGTAGCCCTGAGGAGCACGTTTAAACCGGAAGCTGCGGCCTCCAAGAGAGAAACCGAAAAGGTCTCTACTCTCTTCAGCAATCGGAATGCTGAAGAACGCATTCTTCAGATCGATCACTGAAAACCAAGATGCAGGGCAAGAAACAAAATGGATGCCGTATCTAGGATGGAACCCGTGGGTACAGATAGAGAAACCCACGAAACAGACGAACGGTTTAGGCTAGCACAGCGAAAACGCGTACACCCACTAAACTCGTAATTTCGGTTCATAGATACCAGACTCGACCATATTCGTGCCAGTCGAAAACACCACTTACAATCGTTACGGAACCTCAGAAGGTCTGCAAAAGTTAATTAGAATACTGTCCACTTCGATATTTTTTGTAGATGCACTGACTCACCCAACCCTGCGTGCCTTAATAACATCCTTTATTTCGGGTACATGGTGTGAGAAGTTGGCCTGATATATAGTGATCACTATTCTAGTGATCACTGTGTATCATACCAAACGACCTTTATTGATGATTGGTTGTAAGTCAACCTTATAGACCAGCTATCCTAGTAGCATGGACAAGAGCAGTCTTTAGGCTGAACCCTAGAGGGCGTGTTAAGCCAGCTGTTCTACCATCACATATACCCCTTGAACACCAAGTGAAAGGACACCACACAAGTTGTTATGAAAATAAAGGATATTTATTTATAACAAGTCTACCCTGAACTCTTTATGAGTCAGGGAGCTAAGCACAATACAAAACTCTTATGAAAATACTTTAAGACGCACAATTTACACAAATGCCCGAGGGGCACGAAAAACCATATACACTAAAAGTGGAATGCGAAATACTAGCAGGTAAGTAACAAGATCCAGAGGCTTCAGGATCGCTAGGACTACACTACTGAACCCTAAGGTTAGGAGCAGGAGGCCTAGCGAGATCGGGTGCAGAGTGTGCACTCTCACGCGGGATGCGGGACAAAGTCTATGGAGGCTAGTATTTCTTAAGTTACTGTTATCGGACGAATCCGACTAGGTAGACTAAAAACGAAAAAGGAT
Source organism: Lissotriton vulgaris (assembly GCF_964263255.1). Taxonomy (NCBI): domain Eukaryota; kingdom Metazoa; phylum Chordata; class Amphibia; order Caudata; family Salamandridae; genus Lissotriton; species Lissotriton vulgaris. The sequence continues at coordinate 9,763 of NW_028255647.1, forward strand.
CTGGACACTTAGATAGTGAACCTACGTTGGAGCACCGAAATGCTCGGGTTACCTAGCCCGGGGGCTGCGGCTGCATAGGGTTCAAAAGACGTCGGGAATCCTCGTTGTAGTCTATGGAGCCTGAAAGAAGAAGTTGCTGGCAGGCGACCAGTGAAGATGTTCGGAGTGATCCAAGCCTGGATCGGTGATGGAGATGACCTGAAAGCAGAGGGGACTCAGTTCTTAATCACTAGCCAGTGATTGTCTGGGCACCAGGATGGCACCGGATGAAGTCACCTCGACCAGGTGAGTGGGCGACGCTGGACTCTGCTGTCCCTCGGACCAGGAGGCGTTGTCGGCGACCAGGCTGGAGGTGCGAGCTGTCCCACGAAGGTGTCTGCTGTCGGCGATGCTGGGACCAGGATTGGAGCAACAAGCCTTGGCAAAGGCAAGCCCACGCTGTGGAGTCAACATGGCGTCTGGAGTGGACCAGGAGGGTCCGGGGTGCTCCTCTTTTGGAAGAGAGCAAGGGCCAGTCTGGAGCAACCAGACCAGTGGTGAAATCGTCGTGGTACGTTGTCAGGAGGGCCACTAGCCAGCAGGCAAGTGACCGGACAACGCGGTGAGCAGCAAAGAGCAGAAGGGCCCCACACAGATCTCGTGGATGCTGGGGGGCTGGACTTCGGTGCTGGAGCTGCTCAGGGTTAGGGCTTCTCAAACCCCAAAGCACTCACTCGAGGATCCCTCGGCGGTCGTGCTGGTTAAGCGTTGTGCCGTTTTGAAGATGGCCGGTCCCTTAGGTCTCGTCACACCCACGAATCTCAGCTGGGCTGATGATGCAGGTAGAGGTCTACAACAAAATTGCCGACATACATAACAGCTTTAAGAACATTTCCAAAGAACAGTCCACCCCACCCACCTCCGAACCTAAACTGCTCTCTAGCAACCTTTGCGCCTGGAACCCAATCACCACTGAAGACACCATCCGCCTAATGAACTCCATCCATTCAGGTTCGCCAACCGACCCCTGTCCCCACCACGTCTTCAACAAAGCAGACTCCACCATCGCACCCCATCTCCGTGATGTCATCAACTGCTCCTTCAACTCCGCTACCTTCCCAGAAAGCTGGAAACACGCCGAACTCAGCGCTCTCCTGAAGAAACCCACAGCAGACCCCTCTGAACTTAAGAACTACCGCCCCATCTCACTCCTCCCATTCCCTGCCAAAGTCATTGAGAAAGCCGTCAATAGCCAGCTCGCCGCCTTCCTTGAATCCAACAACTCCCTCGACTCCTCACAGTCCGGCTTTCGAGCCAAACACAGCACCGAAACCGCCCTCATTGCAGCGACAGACGACATCCGATCGCTACTGGACAACGGAGAAACAGTTGCCCTCATCCTACTCGACCTCTCCGCCGCCTTCGACACAGTCTGTCATAGCACCCTCATACAACGCCTCAGCAACGTCGGAATACAAGGAAAAGCCTTGGACTGGATCATCTCATTCCTCGCTGGGAGAACCCAGAGAGTCCAACTCCCCCCATTCAAATCAGAGGCCACCGAAGTCATCTGCGGAGTACCACAAGGATCATCACTCAGTCCCACCCTCTTCAACGTTTACATGAGCCCCCTCGCATCCATCGTGCGACAACACAACCTCAACATCATCTCCTACGCTGACGACACCCAGCTGATCCTCTCCCTCACCAAAGACCCAAACACCGCCAAAACCAATCTTCATGAAGGCATGAATGAAGTAGCCGAATGGATGAAAAACAGCCGCCTAAAACTTAACTCAGACAAAACGGAAGTCCTCATCCTGGGGTCATCCCCCTCTGCCTCGGACGGCTCATGGTGGCCATCGGCCCTGGGCACAGCACCCATACCCACAGACCACGCACGGAACCTAGGCTTCATCCTAGACTCCTCCCTCTCGATGACCAGACAAGTCAACGCCGTCTCATCCTCTTGCTTCAACGTACTCCGTATGCTCAAAAAAATCTTCCGTTGGATCCCCACAGAAACAAGAAAGACTGTCACCCACGCACTGGTCACTAGCCGACTGGACTATGGTAACACCCTCTACGCCGGAACCACAGCCAAATTACAGAAAAAACTCCAACGCCTCCAAAATGCATCAGCCAGACTCATATTGGACATTCCTCGCCAAGCTCACATCACCGGCTACCTGAAAGACCTCCACTGGCTCCCCGTCAACAAGAGAATAACGTTCCGTCTCCTTACTCACGCACACAAGGCCCTCTATAAACTAGGACCCGATTGCCTCAACACATGACTGTCCTTCTACCCACCCACCCGCCAACTAAGATCCTCCAATCAAGCCCTCGCCTCAGTCCCGCGCCTCCACAGATCCACCATGGGAGGAAGATCTTTCTCCTACCTGGCGGCCAAGACCTGGAATTCTCTCCCCACTCACCTCCGCCTCACACAGAACCACATTTCCTTCAGAAAGGAACTTGAAACCTGGCTATTCGATAAATAATGCAGCCTATCCCACAAGCGCCTTGAGACCCTCTGGGTGAGTAGTGCGCTATACAAATTCCTGAACTTGAACTTGAACTTATTCTTCAAGAATTATTCAACAATTTTTCAAAGGCTTATTTCAGATGTTCCCTCCAATTCGACACCCGCCTCCGCCTTGGCATCTGAACATTGTGTTGGCACAACTCATGAAGTCCCCATTTGAGCCCATTCGTAGGGCTGATCTTAAATTCATCTCCTGGAAGACATCGCTGCTTTTAGCTCCTACTTCGAGTCAGCGAGATACAAGCTTTTACTATCAAACCTCCTTTTCTTGAATTCACCAAAGACGCTCTAATCCGGCCTTTATTCCAAAAGTTCCATCTGATTTCCACCTGAATGAGCCGGTCATCTGAAAGACTTTTTCCCCTAATACACAGTCGGCAGCAGAAAAGACTTTACATTCTCTAGATGTTAAGAGATGTTTGAAATTTTATTTGCAAAGAACAACCAGTATCCCTAAAACTGATCAGCTCTTCATAGCCTACGGCAGGATGCGTAAAGAACCTCCAGTTGCTAAACATACTATTGCACATTGGATATCTAGAGAAATGTCCTTTTGCCATCAGCAAGCAGGCAAGACACTTTATGCAATGATTAAAGCGCTCCATACTAGAGCAGTCTCCTCTTCTACTTCTCTCTTTGCTGGTGTGCCTCTTCATCAGATTTGCAGAGCTGCGACCAAGCACTACTGTCTGGAAGCTGCCAACAATGCTGACACTGCTGTGGGGCAAGCGGTGCTACGTAATCTTTTTAAGTAAGGTGAGCCTCTGTTTCTTACCTCCTCCTGCACACAATGTATATGTATATATTTCTGCTTTTGCAGATGTGCCCATGTTTACTGCTATACTGTAATATACGTATATGTATTTTCTCGTACTCTATTTACGATTTACCATGCACATTTCTCGAATTACTTCTATCTACCCTGATTCAGGCATGTGAATCTATGAAAGATACCCCAATACTGGAGAAGAACATAAGTTACTTACCTGAAAACTGCGGTTCTCCAGTATTGGTATCTTTCATAGATTCACATGCGAAACCACCCACCTCCCCTCAGAGGCTCCCCTCTTCTCCTTGGCTCTTATGCCACACTTGTGCTCAGAAATCTGAGAGCCTGAGCCTCTGAGGAGAAGGTTCCAGAGGGTGCTGTTGCCTGATTGGCTGGAGTCTGGACCATATCTAATGACTTGGACAAGTTATTAAAGTGACAAGTTTTTTCCTATTAACGTCCATGTTACAATACTTCCTATTGCTCTTTCAGCTATGCTTTCGCTATGCTATTGCTATATTGCTATTCTATGTACCGTGGGAATCCCACTTCGACGACGGGGAATGATTCAAGCATGTGAATCTATGAAAGATACCAATGCTGGAGAACCACAGTCTACAGGTAAGTAACTTATGTTCATCTTCCTGATCTTCCGGAGCGGAAAAAAGCAGGTAGAGACCACCATCCCAATCTGGGATTTCATAGACAGATCGCTGTCAGTTGTGATGCCAAGGCTTTTAGTTGATCTAGATGCTAGGGCTGGGTTTCCCAACTCAGTCGGCCAAAAATTAGAGTTCCAGGACCCACCATTTAGGATCATTTCAGCTTTGTCTGGGTTTAAATGCAGGTGGTTACTGTTCATCCATCTACCAATATGTCACATGGTAGTTTGAAAGTTACTAACAGAGGCTGCAGACTTGTCGATTTCCAAGATCAGTTGACGATCGTCAGCGTAGTTGAAAGTGCATACCTTCCTTTTGCCTAAGGATTGAATTAGAGGATACAGATACAGATGTGCTGATTTATCGCCTCCCTCAGGCCATGCCCTCTTTTACGCTTTTGTTAAGTGAACAAATGGCCAACCTTGTGACGAACCATTCCAGGGTCTTACTTATTGGGGATTTGATCTACTGGGTTAATGACGATCATGGTGGACCACAGGCAACAGAACTATCTGAATTGCTCTCCAACCTGAACCTGACTCAGCTTCTATCGTCCCCAACCCATATAAAAGGACATACATTGGACCAAATCTCGTCCCATAATCTGACAATATCGACTCCCTTGATATCTCCCTGTATATGGTCAGACCACCATCTGATTGATTTTACTATCAGTTTCAGCGGCAGGCAGAAACCTCCTAAGGCAGGGGGAGGACTAAAAAGGAAGTGGAGAACTTTTGATAAACAGGAGTTTATTCAGACCCTCGCTGGCTCTCTTCCCATCCTTAACTCAAACGTCGACGCTATGGAAACTACTATGGTGGACTGGCTGAAATCGGCTAGTGACAGACATGTCCCTTTGATTCCATTTTCTCGCACTAGATATCAAGATGCCCACAAATGGTAAACCTCAGAATTGAAGATACAAAAATTAAAGCTTCGACAATTAGAAAGGAAATGGAGGCACTGCTATAATATTCAAGACAGACATCCGTTTTTGCTGGCTCGCATAGAGTATAAAAAGGCTATACTGACGGCTAAAGCAGCCCATTTCTCAGCAAGAATACTCAATGCGAACAATAGCACCAAGGACATTTTTAAAATTGTTAGTGAGATCAGCAGTGACGAGAGAATACTACCAACCCATGCTCCCACGCAAGAGATGTGTGATGTTTTAAAGAATTATTTTGTGGAAAAAATTGCCATCATTAAATCTAGCATTCCCCCTCCGATTAATATAGAATGCCAGGATGATATCCTTAGAAACCCTGTCACTATGACTCATTTCTCTGTCTTATGCCCCAAAACCTTGTCTGATTTATTATTCCGGGTTAAGTCGAGCTCCGCTAATGACTGTTGTCCTCCCGCTATCATCAAAGACATATTTACAGCACTGCCACACAGCATTCTCCCTTTTTTGAATGCATCTCTCACTAAAGGGGTGGTACCGTCTGCCTTCAAGGTTGCCACAATAGTTCCCCTTCTGAAAAAGCCCGGGTAGATCCTTTAACCCCCTCTAACTATCGCCCCATTTCCCTTCTCCCTTGCCTGCCTAAGATCTTGGAGGCACATGTGGCCAGATGTCTATCTAATTTTGTTGAACAAACAGAATATTTGGAGCCAAACCAAGCGGGCTTTCGGACAGCCCATTCAACGGAGGCAGTAGTTCTTGCCATCCTGGATACTCTAAGAGCTAATTTAGATAGGGGAATCCCTCAGGCCTTGGTGCTTATGGATTTGTCGGCAGCGTTCGACACGGTCGACCATAACATCCTGTTGAACCGTGTCGAACAAGCAGGCATCCAAGGTCCTGCCTACAATTGGCTTAAGTAATTTCTCACTGGCAGAACGCAAGCAGTGCGACTGGGCAATTTCACTGCCCCTACGGTGACCACCTCTTGTGGTGTACCGCAGGGTTCATCCCTGTTGCCATTATTGTTTAACCTCCATCAGAGGCCTCTGCTATATTCCTTAAAAAATCGGAAGGTCACTATTTTTAATTATGCAGACGACCTCCAAATGATTTCCCCCCCTAAACGCCCCTAATGCGGCTGTGGAATTTCAAACCACCATGCTCCACTTTCAACATTGGATGGACAGTAACCATTTGAAACTCAACCCAGGCAAGACGGAATTGGTGTTGCCTGGGAAGAGTAAGGACTGCTGGGGTCCACACTTCTGGCCTAGCGGACTCGGTTCCCCCCCCCCTACTCCGTCCGCGTCTGTAAAAAGTTTAGGGGTAGTAATTAATGCTGACCTCTCACTTAGAGGACAGGTGGGTGCGGTGATCTCCACTAGTCTCTATCGGCTTCGTAAAATTAGGAAAATCGCTCATTTGCTGACTCATTCAGCTCTAATCCAAGTGGTGTTAGTGCTGGTTCTTTCACGCCTGGATTTTGCAAACTCCCTTTATATTGGTCTGCCTCAGTACCTATTAAAACATCTGCAAATGGTTCAGAACCAGGCGGACAGATTAATATACAAACAGCCAAAATGACATTCTGCTAGGTCCCTGTTGATCAAGCTCCACTGGCTTCCTGTGGAGCAATGTGCGTCATTCAAGCCTGGGTGCCTAGCTTTTAAAGCACTGCATGGCAACAGTCCAACATTTATCACCTCCATGTCCATCAAACATGTCTCTTGGCGCAATTTGCGCTCATCCGATCTGCATCTCCTATCTGTCCCGACTATAAAACTCAAACGCGCTGGAGGTTGTAGATTTTCTTACTTGGCACCTACTCTCTGGAATTCTCTTCCGGTAACAATGAGAAGCTGTGACAACCTACTTGGCTTTAGAAAAGCACTGTTTGGGCTAGCCTACTAATCGGGTCTATCGTAACAACTTAAGCAGGAGTAGCGCCATGAAACCTTTGGGTGACCGTGCGCTTTATAAGTAAATGATAACATAACATAACATTTAAAAGTTGTAGTGACAGGGAGGAGCCATGCGGCACTCCCAAGTTAATTTGACTTTAGAGGTAGAGAAATGTGCAAAGCGTACAGCTTGAGTGCGATCCTCTTGGAAAGACGTAAGCCACTTAAGGGCCAGGCCCTGTATCCCTGCATTACTAACATTATCCACTAAGAGGACGATGAATACTGTAGTGGAAGGTTACTCTCATCCTCTTTCATTTGGGGGGGAGGGTGTCATGAATACACGTGCCTCTTTTGGACATAGTTAGTCCCACTTGTTGCTTGGAAAATATTGTGGTTTCGACTGGAAGTGCAATGAGTCCCCTACCAACCAGGCCTCCTTTGCCAGATCTCCTTCCCTAAACAGTACCCGTCAGTTCCACAATTGGCACCCCTTTGGCTCACATATAAGTTCCTAGTAAAAGGTCCCCCTGGTACCAAGTGCCTTGTGGTTAAAGAGGGTCCCTATGGGCTGCAGCACAAATTATGCCACCCTAAGGGGCCCCTCACCTAGCACATGCACACTGCCACAGCGGCCTGAGTGTCTTGGTGCAGACAAAACTGAAGAGCCGACAAGGCACACATCCCTGTGTGCCATTCCCATGAACACTGCTGGAGTGGTGTCCTACCCATATCTCAGGCAGTGAGTTAAAATGTGCAGATTTATATAGTGCGGCTTATTACCTGTGAGGGTTTCCAGACGCTGTCTATGGTCACGGGGTGATAAAGTGATTTGCCCAGAATCACACGATGTTGCGCTGAAGCAGAGACTTTAACCCGGATCCCCAGTTCCCGAGTCGGCAGCTCTGGCTGCTGCACTACATCCTCACACCCCTGTGAGGGCATATCTGCATGAAATGCCCCTGATGCCCCTGCAATATCCTACTTGATTCCTGGATATTGTAAGTGACCAGGGAAGTCATAGTAAGTACATAGGCTGGATACTCGTCATTATGAGTTTGTCAGCTACATGATGGCTTCACTGAAATGTGTGATGTTTGGCACCAAGCATCTCAACATAGTAAACTTGCGCTGGTTCCAGTGTTGATTTTATTAAAAATTGCACACAGAGGCCCCCTTAGAGGGGTCCCCTGAAACTTACCAATCCTTAGTGTGGTCATTGACTGGCCTGAGCCAGCCTGCTACCACCAGAGTGTGTTCTGACCTCAGGGGAGAGTGCCTGCGCACTCTGAGGCTGAGAACAATGCCTTTCCTGGGTGGAGGTGTTCACATCTCCCCCTGGACAGGAAGAGCCATCCGTGGTGGGGAGCTTCAGAGGTCTTGCCTCCTTTGTAATGCGACCCCAGCCTCTCCTGTTCGAAGGAGCTGGCCTCCATCTTGTCCTCACCCCCTTTTTAGTGTCAGGACAGGCCGGAAACCTTTGATAGAATAGGCGATGTGCCCCCCTCTTCCAACTCCAGCCCTCGGGTGCTGGAGGCTAGGTCAAGTACACTTTTCAGTGCACACCATCTTGAAGATGATGGGACTTATCCAGTTAGGGCTAGGACTGTGTCCTCCTCTCACAGAAGTTGGGCATGTTAGAGGGCCTAGACACCCCAGGCAAAGGGCCCATTGGACACCACCTGTCACTCCCTTGTAGCACCCTTAAATCTAGTTTTTAGGTGGCATCCCCAGTCCATGAACTTCAGTTCCTGATGACCTAAGAAGAGCCGGGCTCTACCGATGTGCACCAGCAGAGAATATTGCAGAGAACTACTGTACACAGGTGTTCCAGGACCTTTTGTCTAAAGTAAAATCTGGATCCCCTACGGACTGCTGCCCACTACACATCCTAAAAGAAGCCTTCACCGTCTCCCGGGTCCAGACCTCTCTCTTCTGAATGAGTCCCTTTTCTAGGGTTGTGTCCCTAAGGCCTTTAAAGAGGCAATTGTGGTTCCCCTTCTGAAGAAATCAGGGGCAGACCCCAGATCCTGTTGAATTACAGCCCAGTCTCCTTGCTCTCGTACCTGGCAAAGGTACTGGAGGCTCATGTGGTGAAGTGCCTGTCCAATTTTATTGAACAATCAAACTATCTCGACTTACACCAAGCTGGGTTTTGGCCTGCCCACTCAACGGAGACCGTAATACTGGCAGTATTGGACTCCCTGCGAGAGAGGGCTGACAGGGGTACTCCTCAGGCCCTGGTGCTGTTGGATCTCTCGGCCGCCTTTGACAGGGTCGACCATGGTATCTTGGTGGACCATGTCAAAGAGGCTGGCATTCAGGGCTCAGCCCTTAGTTAGATTAGCTCCTCTCTAGAGGATCGCTCCCAGTCAGTCTAGAGCGAGAGTCCACCATGAGCAGACCTCTTTTGGACTCCTCAAAGTTACCTGCAGCCTCTGCAAGGAGACCCCCTCAACCTTAACGTGCTCTGGTATGCCTTTTCTGACACCAAAAGGCACCGCTGCAACCATCCGTCCTGGGCTTTGGTGAAGAGGACAAAAGGTTTTGCTACGTCCCAAGAATGGAAACTTACCATGACAGCTTTTGGTTTCCTTTGACCGGCCTCCTGGCCTGAGCCTGCAGACCTTTTCCCACTTGGCCTGTCTTTGATTCTGTGTTGGCATCTTGCACCCGGTAGTCCCTGTGCCGCTGGTGGTGTGGTGTAGTCATGGTGCTGCCTTGGGCCATGTCCAGTGTTGGCCTCAACCCCCATAGACTAGTTCACCCAAGCCGCTGTTACTTACCTGTAAGCAGCCTCTGTCCGATTGCCCAAGTCCCCCTTAATTTGTATTTGGTTTCCAACCTTGAACTTGCACCTGGGCGCCCCTGTGCCGCTGGTGGTGCACTGTTGGTTCTGAACGGAACCATGTCCAATACTGACCTTAACTTCCGAAGAATGGTCTTGTAATTAGATGTTACCTATACGTATGTTGAATGTTTTCTTCACCCCATAGGTTAACATTGCAAAGTCTGGAAATTGCACTAATTTTTCACTTTTTATATTGAACATATTGCTATTGCAAAACGTATTTACTCAAGATGAAATTCTGTGGTTCCGCAAAATAAATCTAACCAAGTGTCATTTTATAAATTGGTCTCAGATTTATTCATTGAGTGTGTGCCCTTTATTGCCACTGTGTGTACAACAGTGTGCGTCATTTATTGCCACTGTGTGTACAACAAATGCTTAAAACTACCCTTGTATACTGCTCCCCCACACTACAACAAAAGAGCAATAGTATTATCTACTTTAGCCTCTGAAAATCTCTGGGGATCCACTGGACTCTCTGCACACTATACCTCTTTTTGGGGTAGACCCAGGCACGACCAGCAACAGGAAAACCACATGGTTCACCGACGCCCTCAAAGACTCAAAGAAATCCTGCCGTACTCTCGAAAAAACCTGGCGCCATAAAAGGACGACAGAAAACATGACAGCCCTCAAGAACGCCACTCGCGAATACCACCAGCTGATCCACACCACCAAAAGGACATCGTTCAAAGAGCGGCTGGACAACAACACCCACAACAGCAAGGAACTCTTCAACATCGTAAAAGAGCTCTCCAACCCCAGCGCCAGCAACAACGACATAACACCGTCGCAAGACTTCTGCAACTCCCTCGCCACGTTCTTCTACCGTAAGATCGCAGATATACACAACAGCTTTGACGCCCAGAATCCGCCTCCAGTCACCAAACCAACGACCCCCACCACCACCCTCAGCGCCTGGACCCCCATCAGCACAGAAGACACCACCCACGTCATGAACACCATCCACTCTGGCTCTCCCTCTGACCCATGCCCCCATCACATCTACAACAAAACCGACACCATCATCGCACCCTAATTCCGGAACATCATTAGCAACTCCTTCGCATCCGTCACCTTCCCAGAAAGCTGGAAGCACGCAGAGATCAACGCCCTTCTGAAAAAAACCCACAGCAGACCCTAAAGACCTCAAGAACTTCCACCTCATCTCTCTTCTTCCCTTCCCAGCAAAAGTCATCGAGAAGACCGTCAATAAACAGCTGACTGCATTCCTCAAGGTAAACAACTCGCTCAACCCATCCCAGTCCGCATTTCGAGACAACCACAGCACCGAGACCGCCCTCATCGCAGCCACCGACGACATCAGGACCCTGATTAACAATGGGGAGACAACCGCCCTCATCCTCCTAGACCTCTCAGCCGCCTTTGATACCGTCTGCCACCGCACCCTAATAACCCACCTCTACAACACTGGGATCCAAGGAAAAGCCCTGGACTGGATCACCTCGTTCCTCTACAACAGAACCCAGAGAGTCCGCCTCCCGCCGTTCCGCTCCGTGGCCACCAAGATCATCTGCGGCGTACCCCAAGGCTCCTCGCTCAGCCCAACCCTCTTCAATATCTACATGAGCCCCCTCGCCGCCATTGCACGCAAACACAACCTCAAAATCATCTCCTACGCCGACGACACCCAGCTGATACTCTCCCTCACCAAAGACCCAGCCACCGCCAAAACCAACCTCCAGGAAGGAATGAAAGAGGTTGCAGAATGGATGAAGCTCAGTCGGCTGAAACTGAACTCAGACAAGACGGAGTTCCTCATCCTCGGACAAACCCCATCCGCCTGGGACAACTCCTGGTGGCCCACAGGGCTGGGCACCGCACCGACACCCACGGACTACGCACGCAACCTGGGATTCATCCTGGACTCCTCCCTCACGATGACCAAACAAGTAAACGCCATCTCATCCTCATGCTTCAACACCCTGCGCCTGCTCCGAAAGATCTTCCGGTGGATCCCCACTGAAACCAGAAAGACGGTCACCCAGGCCCTCGTCACCAGCCGACTGGACTACAGGAACGCCCTTTACGCAGGAACCACAGGCAATCTTCAGAAACGTCTTCAGTACATACAGAACGCCTCCGCACGACTCATCCTCGACATCCCTCGCCACAGCCACATATTTTCCCACCTGAGAGACCTGCACTGGCTCCCCGTCAGCAAGAGGATCACGTTCAGGCTCCTCACCCACGCACACAAAGCAGTCCACGACATGGGCCCCGAATACCTCAACAACCGCCTCATGTTCTACACTCCTACCTGCCAGCTCCGCTCCACCAGCCTTGCCCTCGTCACCATCCCACGGATTCGCAGAACCACCACGGGAGGAAGATCATTCTCCTACCTGGCCGCCAAGACATGGAACTCCCTCCCCACACACCTACGACTGACCCAGGACCATCTCACCTTCAGGAAACACCTCAAGACCTGGCTATTCAAGCAGTAGTGCCTCCCCCCCCTTCAGCGCCTTGAGACCCTCACGGGTGAGTAGCGCGCTTTATAGATGTATTGATTGATTGATTGATTGATAGTATAGTGAGAGCCGGCTCCCCACGCTCAAGTACTCACACACACTCAGACATAGACAGACAGACACAGACACTCTCTCTCTGTCTCTCTCTCTCACAGACGTTCTCACACTTACCCACCCTATCTCACATAAGAAACATATATTCAACTTCTAAATGACACTTTCAACTAGGACCATTAGTAAACAGGTTCATGCAGAATTCATAAGATCCTACTTGTAAGGATATCTGTGCAGTCATCCCCATGACAGGAAAGAAGAAATGGAAATGAATGAATAAAAAGCTTTAGGAGGCTAAGCACTCTTAAACTAAGAAATGACTGAAAGATAAACCAGGAATAGAGAGAAACAGAAAAAGAAATAAGAAAGACAAAAAAAAGAGTAAAATAAAGATAATAAAAACAAGGGAGATAGAAAGTACGAAAGAAAGAAATGAGGCTCCCATATATTATATTCAGTGGTGCTGGTAATATCGCGGCCAGGATATCCGTCACGTTTGTGTCTGAGTAACCCGGCCAGCGAACTCTAAATCAGGCTCTTGACACTTTGCAATGTTGCTGCTGTTAAATGTGCACCTTTACTTCCTCAGAAGTCACGGGCAAGAGATACCTGGTCGCCTGTAACATACTTTTTATAATTACAAGTGTGTGACAACACCACATAACACCGCATAAACAACAAGTGCAGATTAAACAGCAGGGTTCAAATAAACCCCCACACACACCGTAAGATTACGCTGTACTAAACACACAAGCCTCAATAATAGGTAACTAATACAAAGACCAGGGAATACTTGGCAGTCGTGATGGGAGTTTCTTTTTAAATGAATCCCACTTCCTGGGAGAAAATTAATCAGGGAGAAAGTTCCAAGGGTGTGAGAGTGATTAGTTATTGGTTTTTAAAAACAAACTCCAGCTTTGGAAGCTTGTTGTTGAAAAACACAAAAGTTGGTGAATGGCTGCCTGAAACATCCCCAAGGGATCCAGAGAATTGTAGATCAACTTCCTATAGATGGTTGAGATTGCTTTTTCGGTCAGGGGGTTAGTTAGCAGCTGGTCCTCCAGTAGGGATGCATCAGGCAACTTCCCCCCTTCCCAGATGTGACCTTGCAGAGCGTGACCCACCTGCAAATGTAAGAACTGTTTTTAGTCACCTAATTTATACTTTAGTTGTAGGATCGTGAAGGACACAAGTGCCTGTCCCCTCCACACATCGCCCGGCCGCTCTAAGCTAACCAATCCCCATTTTGTGAAGCCCTGCAATCCTCCCACTGCACTTAAGAGATCACCATCATACAGTGGAGTAATTTCAGTCAGCTTACCTTCTCAGCCTAAACACTTGGTAGCCTCTCTCCACACCCTTACCACTGTTTGGTTATGAGTAGATATGGTGCACTCATACTTTTTTCAATACAGCACCGGGGTGAGGTAACCTCTCTTGCCCATGGCCAATTGATCTACCCGGTAAGCAGGATCCTCGCGGTCCGCAAAAACCCAGTTGTTGACTGCCACCAGCTGCGTGACCCAGTTATACTTGAGAATGCTCCGGACCGCCAGTCCACCTTAATCTCCCCTCTATACCTTACTAAGCACGAAGTGCAACCATCCCACAACAGGAGCCAAAGTTCTCAGTCTACCTTTTGAAAGTAAATATCTGGTGGGATCTTAAAGGACGTTTTTTGCACAATGTACAGGAGACCCTGGAGGGTATTCACTTTAAATAGGGCAACTCGGCCCAGTAAGGAGAGCGGGAGCGCCTGCAAGTGTGGGGCATCCCAGCGAAGCCGGTCTAATTTCTGGAGTATGTTCCTGTCTGTGGCTCCCTTGTAATAAACACGCCCAAATATTTATGGTTTAAATCTTTATTAATTTTTAGACAGAAGAAAAACAGGACCCTCAGCTCCCACGACAGAATGCAAAGGAGACCACAAGGTCGTAATTTTTAACATTACCACAGGCAAGAAGCATGGAGCGGGTCGACAGAATCAACAAGAGAAGAACAAATAAAGAATTTCCCAAACTAACCCGCCACCCGCCCCACCCGCCCCTTGTCCACCGAAAAACGTAAAATTGGAAGGGATAAAGGGGAAGGCTACGCCCTGATCAGCGTCGTCTTGTATGAATTTTCATGGAACTGTCACTAGGAGTCTGCGTGTCTGGGAGACGCAGTAGTCGAAGATATCTGGGGCATGTCAACTCTCGAAATTCGGACACCAGGAGGATCAAGAAGGGTCACCACAACTCTGGGAACTCCGACCCCCCTACCAGCCAGTGTGAGTGTGAAGTTCTCCATACTCAGGATCATCCAAAGCCGTTGAAGCCAGTCGGAGAGTGTAGGGATTTGGGCGGTGCGCCAGGGGATCAAGATGTTCTGCAAGGCCTCCCCTATGGCAATCACTATTAGTCGTCCCCTTCTGGATTTAAGTGGATTCATCAATGGGTTAGGCAGGCCCAGGAAGATATAGGAGGGAAAACGAGGGAGCCAAGTTTCTAAGTGAAGATCTATTTCATCCAGTACTTGGGACCAGTATGGCTGTATGTGGGTGCAACTCCAGAGGATGTGTTCCAATGTTCCTTTCTCCCCGCACTCCCTCCAACAACAGATCGCTACATCGAGGATCAAAGCGATTCACGCGCTCCGGTGTATAGCACCAGTTAGTAACTATCTGACACATCAAAGTATGCCTTAATTTCATGGCCCTATATTCATTCTCTGGACCATAGTTGAGGGATAGGTCTAGGCATAGCCCTTGCAACACACTATAGATTTGCGTGCGGCAGAGGCCAGAACTCAAAAGTCACGGTACTAGATACAAGTAGGTGGTAACTCAGGGCAGGGGAAAACACCTGTTTTCCGTGGGAGGGAAATTCCCATCTCAAAAATCTACATTAAAAATAAATTAATAGTATTCTTTTTTAAATATCTGTTTGGTGCCAGTCCATATGACTTTAATATCTGTCTTTGGGGTTCTATGTTACAAGTCCATAGGGTACATGTATCCTTTGTGAGCTTAATAAAATGTTGGAAATTCTACAAATCGTCACTCCTACATCCAAGTACTCTCAGGCTACCATTCTACACTCTGCTTGTAAATTATTTTTGTGGAAATGTACATGTATTATGCATTAACTATTTAATTTTAATACTATAGGTGATTGAAATTACGGACGAAGAAAGCAAGATTTAGCACCAGGCAACTGAATGTTAGTGCCATAAGAAGGATTATTTTGAAAAACTGAAGGACATCCAGCATTCTAAGTTTAAACAATTTCCAGAATCTAGGTGTGGCGAGGAAGTGGGAGCTGAAGAAAGTACTATATCTGTAAGTGAAGTCTCTAATTTAGCATTTCATTAACACAGAGCAAAGCCATATCTGTGCACACAGCATCAGAAATAATCCCAGAAAGACCAATCACAGCATCCTCATCTGAAATATTATCAGAAAGACAAATTACCTCAGCATGACAGAATAACTTTCATCTAAAGCATCATTTAATTTCAGAGAGGAAGCACACACTGCATAAAAGAAAGATATAACAAAAGGTTTCTTCTGTAAACCATCAAAGAAAAGACTCTGAAAGAAGACTCCGAAGCTCACACGTTATCAACCAAAAGATTGGAAAATCGCCTCTGTTCAACAACCATTTTTACCCAGTTACACAAGTTTGAGACTATCTGCCTCGGGATATAACACCTCGACCCACTCTGCTCTGGCGAAAACCTTAAAAATCCACCACTTTATTGTTTTCATGACTATCTCAGATTGTTTCTTTTTTAATGTGTACTATTCTGTAATTCTATGTCAATCACCTCAACATTATCTGTTGTGCAGGAGTGATATGTAAAAACTGATTAAATGAGCATCGTTGCGCTATAGCTAATGTAAATAAATCCTCGTCTTCAGAACTACACCTTACACCAAACATAGAAAGGGTAAAATTAACTGATGTTCTGCGACTGGTGAGCCACAATAGTACTGTGCATGTTCTAATGTTCTCACTTACTGCCATTAGGTCAGTGTAAAAAGGTACTTCTCAGTGTAATCATTAAATATCAGACTAACACCTTATCACTGCATTGCTAAGAACCTATACAAATAGATTTGAGAAAAACTTCAGTCACAAAATAAGTTGCTGCCGGAGAGGCTATAACCAAAAGACTATTATCTGCTAGAAACATTTCGACAGGTGTTACAGGGCTGCTTCTAGACATATTTTGCTCAATTAAAGTGTTAAGAAGATTACACACAATTTCTTTTAGAGATAAATACTGAACATTATCTAAACAAGCCTGTGAGAAGTTGGCCTGATAGGTAGTGTTTCCAATTCTGGAACCACTGGGTATCAGTCCAAACAAACCCCAAAGATGTCTGGTTGTAAGTCAACCTTGTTAGACAAGCTATCCTAGTGGTAGCATGGACTAAGCAGCCTAAAGGCTAAACTTAAGAGGTCGTGTTAAGCGAGCTGTTTTACCACATACAATCCTGTAATCAAATGAAAGGACACCACACAAGTATATATTATAAAAATATATGTATTTATTTCTAAATTACTCCCCAGTACTCTTTATGAGGAAAGGGGCACAAGCGTTAAATCAAAAGCACTGTTACACATATAAAGTTGGCACAATTATGGCTGAGGGCGGGGGGCCACTCAGACCATATATCAAAAAAGTGGTATAAGGAACACTTTACGAACAATGGTTAGGCCTAGGGCCTAGAGATTCGCTGGGAGCAGTCAGGACAAGCAATGAAGAAGTCGGGAGTAGCCCACAGGATACGGGTGCAGCACGGAAAGTGCGGCGCGCACCAATGTAAAGTCAATGGTGCGTAAAAGTTAGTTAAAGTGAATTAAATGATACTTCCGCTGAACCTAGGAACACAAAACTTTAGACACAGACCCTAGAGGTGTGTACCAGTGTAAGGACACCGGCGTTGCAAAGTTACCTAACCCACAGGCCGTGGATGCATAGGGTCGAAGTGGCGTCGGGTTCTGTCACGCAGGTTCTTGGTGCTTGGAGCTGTTGCAGCTGCAGGCGCTGTGAAGCAGAAGTGTCCGGTGCGATCCAAGGGTGGATCGAAGTAGAAAAGTACCTGAAAGCAGAGGGGACAGAGTCTGGGTCACTCAGCAGTGACCAGGGTGGAACCAGGACGGAACCAGGCAATGTCGGGCGCAATCAGGCGGTTGTCGATAGGCTTCTCTCCGCTGTCACGTGGGCTCTGGGGCATCTGCGACGTCCAGGAGCAGGTCACGATCTGTCCCACGTAGGCTCTCGCCGTCAGCACCGTCGGCTTGAAGATTGTAGCAAACAGCACTTGGCAAAAGCAATCCACGCGGAACCGGGAGATTGCTTATCACTCGAACCAGGAGGGTCAGAGTGGGTGCTCCTTTTTACAGGAGCTGGTGCAGATCTGGAGCAACCAGAAAAGCAAGTCGTATTTCGAAGTTCGTCGGCACAGGGGCCACAAGCCAGCTGGCAAGTGACCGGGCCAACGCGTCGAGCACACACAGGCAGAAGGGCCCCACGCAGCACTCGTCGAGTGTGGAGGGGTGAGCTTTGGTGCAAGTGGAGCTCGGGGCTGGGGCTTCTCAAACCCCGGTGTACAGCTTCGAGGGTCACTCGTGGGCTGCACGGTCAGCGTCTCGTGGCCTTTTCAAGATGGCATGCCCCACGCTTCCGGTCGCCTCCACGGGTCTCAGCTCTGCAGGGACTGTGGATCGGGCAGGTAGAAGGCAGGCAAGCTTGATCTCGTCGATCTCTGTCGCTCGAGTTCCGGCGGGAACTGCAACAAAGCAAGGGTCGAGGGCTGGATGGTGCCTGTTTGCACAGGGTGGTCACTCCTTGACCACAAGGGAGATTCTTCAGTCTTCTCACGTCGTGTAGAAAGTCGAAGGGTCCAGATTTCGTTTCTTATGTTTCTTCAGGATGATCTGAGGTCCGTTGGGACTGCTCCCCCTCTTATTCGAATCTAGGGGGTTGGACATCCTGCTAGGTCCCCTCCTATGGGTGGGACCCAGGAAGGGGGTGGTTACACCCCTCTCCTTTGATCCTGGCCGCGCTGGGACAGGGGCTGGGAGGCCCCAGAACCGGTTTGGCCGGATCCTGCAAGGGGCAGCCTTGTGCTCCCCAGGCAGTGTCTGGTTTCTTTGAAACCTCCCTACTCCAATCCACTATCTCCTGTCTGGGGTGGTTTGACACCGCCCTGTGACAGGAAACTCTTTGTCCAGGCCTCCTCTGCCGGGTTTCGGTCAGCAGCAGGAGGTCAGACCCGTGTCTGTGGCAGGGGCATCCATTTTGTGGATCTGAGGCTCATTTTAAATCAACCGCGTTTCAGTAAAGTAACATGTCTTCTCCCTCTAGAAGGGTGGAATGCTATCCCCGTCGCCAGAACTGGCGAGGGGATAGTATTCCAATTCGTATGACACCTTACACGACATGTTTTGATAAAGCCAAACCAAAGTTGCTATATAACCGCGAGGATTATAATGCGCTTAAGAGTATATGGTATGGCATTATCCCGGATCAGCTTAGGGAGTTGTTCCCGACAGCTGCAGACAGGCTCAGCTCATGCCAGAGCACCATCTCACATAAAACCACGCACTCTGCCTCCAGGATTGAGGAGGCCTTCCATAGGAGTGGCTTACAGGCTATATATGTGTCCAGATATAGGTTTAGATGTAGGTATACTATATCTAAGCAAGGGGTGATTACACCCACTTGCCCCAGCTGAGTGATCAGCCAGTTGTGTCAATTTAGATAGCCAGCCAGGGGTGGCAAAAGATATGCTGCAGCCCCTGGTAGGCCTTGGATGCACCTATGCCCTGGGCACCTATAGTGCACTGTACAGGGGCTGATAAGGTGACCCAAGCCAATCTAGTTATGCACCTAGGGTACATGGAATCCATTTTACAGAGAGAGCAGATAGCCTGGGGCCCTGATTAGCAGGGAACCAGGCCAACTAAGTCGAAAACCAGCTAAACACAGGGCAAAAAATCTGGGGTAACCATAGTCAGGTAGCCACCTTCCTACATAACCCCCCCCCAAACGAAAGGAGATAAGGCTATCCTTGGCCAGGTAAGCCTTTATTGCCTGAGTGGCCATATAAGGAAGTACCTGCACTAGCATGGGTACCCCCTGTCTCATGGTCCACTAAGCAGTCCCTCACCCTAGGGGTATTAGAGGGTCTCCACCATAGGGAATCACTACCTTGGGTGTGTTTATGCAAAGTTAAAGGCTGGTGTGGATATGGAGTATTGAAGTGAGGCTCCACTATTTTTGGGCTCAACTTCCTCCAATTATCTTCCACCATGTGTGCCTTTCTTTCTTCAACTGAGTTGCACTGAGCTCTCAGGGTCAACCTCTGGCTACCTAAAGCTGGAGGCTGGGTCCCTCTGTTTGGTTTGCTGGAGGGACAGTTCAGGTTTGGGCCCTTTGGGTCCCAGGTTTGGCTGTGCCCAACAGAATCCATCTGTGGGAGGTCCCTAACTGTTTTTAAGGGGGCTCCCTCAGGAGTTTTTAAAGTTTTCACCTTACTAGGCCTACTAGTTTTGGTGCCCCTAATCTGTTGATGGGGGTGCTTTATTTGACAGGGGGCCCTCTGGGTCTCACTGTCCTTCTTGTCCTCTGCAGCCCTGGGCTGACTAAGGCAAGGTAGAGAGGGGCAGGTTACCTGCTCCAGACTGGGTCCCACCTGAGAAGGGTCCACTGCCATCAGAGGCTCTGTCAGGCCAGGCCTAACAACCTCTGGGGCAGTTCCTTCATCAGGGGTAAGATCAGTTCCCTGAGGAGGCTGATCCTGTCCAAACGTCTGGTGAGGGGGAGATTTCTCTTCCTCCTCCATGCTCTCAGTTTGGGTGGAGTGATCCATCATTTCAGGCTTCACAACACACATATCCGTTTGAGTTTGGGCTGTGGCCATCACAGCCCCACCAACCTTTTCAGGAGGAGACTCAGTTTGGGTTTCTGCTGTTATCATAACAGCTTTGCTATTCTGTTTGGGAAGAGCTTCTGGTAAAGATGGGGCAGAGAGTTGCTCAGCCCTACCAACCTTTTCAGGAAGGACATCTTGAATTGGGGCCATAGCCAGTACAGCCCCACTAACCTTTCCATTGGAATTTACCATTCTAGAATGGATTTCCTGTTCAACCTCAGCCCAGGCTGAGATTTCCAAATCATTACCCAGTAGACAGTCTACAGGCAAGTTTGGTGACACTGCCACTCTCTTTGGGCCAATGACACCTCCCCAGCTGAGACTTACTACTGCCATTGGATGATTTGTTTGGATACCATCAATGTTTGTTACCTGGTATGTGGCACCTGGTAAAAGTTGCTTAGAGGGGACTATACAGTCAGCCACCATGGTGATGCTAGCCCCTGTGTCTCTAAAAGCTTCCACTTTCAAACCATTGATGATGGGTTCCTGCCTATATTTGCTCAAGGTATTTGGGCAAACAGAGAAGTTGGCAAACCCCATGCCAGTCTCATAGACAAGATCATTTGGGGATGGGGACCTGGATAGGCCAGGGTCTCCTTGGGCTCCAAAAGTAAACCCACCCAGATTCCTGGGGGTGCTCCCACTTCCTGGGGGATTACTGCTGACAGTAACAGGAGGTGTTGGGGCTGGCTTTGGAGGTATGTTTTCTTTATTGCCATTCTTGGGACAACAGCTGTCTGTTTTGTAATGCCCCACCTGTTTACAGGCATGGCAATAAGGTTTTTTCTCTGTTGAAGAAGTGTCTTGGGACCCACCCCCCTTCTTGGAGTTTTGGGGCCCTGGGGAAGTGTTTTCTTTACTTTTATCCCCACCCTTATCTTGAGGCTTGGTAGACTCCTTCTTCTGGTTATTGTCCTGATTCTTAGGCCTAATCCTGGTTCTGACCCACTTATCTGCCCTCTTTCCCAATTCTTGGGGAGAGGTCAAATCTGAGTCCACCAGGTGCTGGTGTAAGAGCTGGTTCTGACAATTACTAAGGATCTGCTCCCTCATAATCAAATTATACAATCCTGTGAAGTCATGTACTTTGCTGCCATTTAGCCAACCCTCCAGAGCCTTAGTTGCACAATCAACAAAATCAGTCCAGTCCTGAGTCTGTGTCTTCTGGGTATCTCTGAACTTTAACCTGTACTGTTCAGTGGTTAAGCCAAACCCATCTATTAGGACACTCTTCAGGATTTTGTAATTGCTGGCATCCTCATGTCTGACAGTGAGGAGCCTATCCCTCCCTTTCTCTGAAAAGGAGTACCATAAGATTGCTGCCCACTGTTCCTCAGGAACCTGCTGTACCATGCAGGCTCTCTCCAGAGCAGTCATCCATTTGTGGATGTCATCCCCTTCCTGATAGGGGGGCACAATCTTTGTCAGGTTTCTACTATCATAGGACCTGGCTTTTTCTTTAGGAACTTTGCTGCCACCAGTGGCATCTAAGCCACACAATTTTCTCTCTCTTGCTAAAGCAAGTTTAGCTTGAGCCAAGGCTACCTCTTCCCTTTCTATTTGGAGTTGGACAGCCCTCATCCTGGCCCTATGCTCTTTTCTCTGGGAGGAAGTCATTCCTCTTTGAGATTCTCTTGAGGCACTAGAAAGGTGAGAGTCCCCTGATAGAGATCTCTCCCTTCTATTGCCTGGGAGAATTTGGTTATGAGATCTGGGGTGGTGCTGGCCCCCCCCATTCCCATGTAGGTCCAAGTTGGCCTTGTTAAGGCTGGCAACCTGTACCTGGTTTCCCCTCTGATCCTGATCTTCAGGCTCTTCTACATCAGAGCCTTCCTCTTCCTCTTCCTCTTCCACTACATCATCATCATCTGGAAGATTCTCATTCTCAGGGGAGTTGTTCCCTTCACCTGAATCTAAGGGAGCCTGACTCACCTTATCTAGATCATCCTTTTCTAGGAGAGCTATTAGGGAAGGAATGGTAGGGCCTCTGCCCTTTTTTAGCCCCCTGGCTGTGCACAAGGCACTCAGGTCTTTGTGGCTAAGGTTGTCATATCTGGATGTTGTCCCTATAGGATCAACTTCTACAGGAGCAGAGCCTGAGGCTCTATCTGCATCAGACATGACTGCTAGTGAGGTGTAAGTGGTGCACTTACCTACACTAAGTGGTTTCCTACTGTACCTTGCTAGTGAGTTGTAGTCAGGGTGTGCTACTCCCTTTAATCTACAACTACTAAGTTCAGTAGAACTTAATATGCTAAGCTTTTGATTTATATGTACCTAGAGGTACTTGATGTGATCTTTCAATTTGATAAAGATTGCAATGGTAAAACAAACAGCAAGCTCAAATCCGCACCGCTGCACACCAATGTGAGAAGTTGGCCTGATAGGTAGTGTTTCCAATTCTGGAACCACTGGGTATCAGTCCAAACAAACCCCAAAGATGTCTGGTTGTAAGTCAACCTTGTTAGACAAGCTATCCTAGTGGTAGCATGGACTAAGCAGCCTAAAGGCTAAACTTAAGAGGTCGTGTTAAGCGAGCTGTTTTACCACATACAATCCTGTAATCAAATGAAAGGACACCACACAAGTATATATTATAAAAATATATGTATTTATTTCTAAATTACTCCCCAGTACTCTTTATGAGGAAAGGGGCACAAGCGTTAAATCAAAAGCACTGTTACACATATAAAGTTGGCACAATTATGGCTGAGGGCGGGGGGCCACTCAGACCATATATCAAAAAAGTGGTATAAGGAACACTTTACGAACAATGGTTAGGCCTAGGGCCTAGAGATTCGCTGGGAGCAGTCAGGACAAGCAATGAAGAAGTCGGGAGTAGCCCACAGGATACGGGTGCAGCACGGAAAGTGCGGCGCGCACCAATGTAAAGTCAATGGTGCGTAAAAGTTAGTTAAAGTGAATTAAATGATACTTCCGCTGAACCTAGGAACACAAAACTTTAGACACAGACCCTAGAGGTGTGTACCAGTGTAAGGACACCGGCGTTGCAAAGTTACCTAACCCACAGGCCGTGGATGCATAGGGTCGAAGTGGCGTCGGGTTCTGTCACGCAGGTTCTTGGTGCTTGGAGCTGTTGCAGCTGCAGGCGCTGTGAAGCAGAAGTGTCCGGTGCGATCCAAGGGTGGATCGAAGTAGAAAAGTACCTGAAAGCAGAGGGGACAGAGTCTGGGTCACTCAGCAGTGACCAGGGTGGAACCAGGACGGAACCAGGCAATGTCGGGCGCAATCAGGCGGTTGTCGATAGGCTTCTCTCCGCTGTCACGTGGGCTCTGGGGCATCTGCGACGTCCAGGAGCAGGTCACGATCTGTCCCACGTAGGCTCTCGCCGTCAGCACCGTCGGCTTGAAGATTGTAGCAAACAGCACTTGGCAAAAGCAATCCACGCGGAACCGGGAGATTGCTTATCACTCGAACCAGGAGGGTCAGAGTGGGTGCTCCTTTTTACAGGAGCTGGTGCAGATCTGGAGCAACCAGAAAAGCAAGTCGTATTTCGAAGTTCGTCGGCACAGGGGCCACAAGCCAGCTGGCAAGTGACCGGGCCAACGCGTCGAGCACACACAGGCAGAAGGGCCCCACGCAGCACTCGTCGAGTGTGGAGGGGTGAGCTTTGGTGCAAGTGGAGCTCGGGGCTGGGGCTTCTCAAACCCCGGTGTACAGCTTCGAGGGTCACTCGTGGGCTGCACGGTCAGCGTCTCGTGGCCTTTTCAAGATGGCGTGCCCCACGCTTCCGGTCGCCTCCACGGGTCTCAGCTCTGCAGGGACTGTGGATCGGGCAGGTAGAAGGCAGGCAAGCTTGATCTCGTCGATCTCTGTCGCTCGAGTTCCGGCGGGAACTGCAACAAAGCAAGGGTCGAGGGCTGGATGGTGCCTGTTTGCACAGGGTGGTCACTCCTTGACCACAAGGGAGATTCTTCAGTCTTCTCACGTCGTGTAGAAAGTCGAAGGGTCCAGATTTCGTTTCTTATGTTTCTTCAGGATGATCTGAGGTCCGTTGGGACTGCTCCCCCTCTTATTCGAATCTAGGGGGTTGGACATCCTGCTAGGTCCCCTCCTATGGGTGGGACCCAGGAAGGGGGTGGTTACACCCCTCTCCTTTGATCCTGGCCGCGCTGGGACAGGGGCTGGGAGGCCCCAGAACCGGTTTGGCCGGATCCTGCAAGGGGCAGCCTTGTGCTCCCCAGGCAGTGTCTGGTTTCTTTGAAACCTCCCTACTCCAATCCACTATCTCCTGTCTGGGGTGGTTTGACACCGCCCTGTGACAGGAAACTCTTTGTCCAGGCCTCCTCTGCCGGGTTTCGGTCAGCAGCAGGAGGTCAGACCCGTGTCTGTGGCAGGGGCATCCATTTTGTGGATCTGAGGCTCATTTTAAATCAACCGCGTTTCAGTAAAGTAACATGTCTTCTCCCTCTAGAAGGGTGGAATGCTATCCCCGTCGCCAGAACTGGCGAGGGGATAGTATTCCAATTCGTATGACACCTTACACGACATGTTTTGATAAAGCCAAACCAAAGTTGCTATATAACCGCGAGGATTATAATGCGCTTAAGAGTATATGGTATGGCATTATCCCGGATCAGCTTAGGGAGTTGTTCCCGACAGCTGCAGACAGGCTCAGCTCATGCCAGAGCACCATCTCACATAAAACCACGCACTCTGCCTCCAGGATTGAGGAGGCCTTCCATAGGAGTGGCTTACAGGCTATATATGTGTCCAGATATAGGTTTAGATGTAGGTATACTATATCTAAGCAAGGGGTGATTACACCCACTTGCCCCAGCTGAGTGATCAGCCAGTTGTGTCAATTTAGATAGCCAGCCAGGGGTGGCAAAAGATATGCTGCAGCCCCTGGTAGGCCTTGGATGCACCTATGCCCTGGGCACCTATAGTGCACTGTACAGGGGCTGATAAGGTGACCCAAGCCAATCTAGTTATGCACCTAGGGTACATGGAATCCATTTTACAGAGAGAGCAGATAGCCTGGGGCCCTGATTAGCAGGGAACCAGGCCAACTAAGTCGAAAACCAGCTAAACACAGGGCAAAAAATCTGGGGTAACCATAGTCAGGTAGCCACCTTCCTACAAAGCCCGACTCTAAAATCGGGTTCACTCGTACCGTGGCATATAAGCAAGAGAAAACTAAATGTAACGCTAGTAATACACCTTATAAAAACACGTGCTGTGATAACAAATTCAGTGTTCAAACCCACCTCAATCAAAGCAAAATAACCCAAGTTGGGGAAATAAGTTACCTGTGCCAAAAAAGATTCAGCCATTCATCTCATCTCACTGAATTTGAGAGAATGCACACTGGGAAAAACCTCTCTCAGTGCTCAGAGTGCCAAAAAAGTTTCAGCAGTAAATCTTATCTCACTGAGCATATGAGAATCCACACTAGGGAAAAACCTTATCAGTGCTCTGAATGCCAGAAAAGGTTTAGTATTAAACGGAGTCTATATCGACATGAATTAACCCACTCTGTGGAAAACCCTTATCAGTGCTCTGAATGCCCAAAACATTTCAAACTTAAATCACTTCTAACTGCACATTTGAGATTCCACACTGGGGAAAAACCTTATCAGTGCTCTGAATGCCAGAAATGTTTCATTGACAAAAACAGCCTCAAACGGCATACAAGAACCCACACTGGGGAAAAACCTTATCAGTGCTCTGAATGCCCGAAATATTACATTGCAAAATGCCATCTCACTCAGCATATAAGAACCCACACTGGGGAAAAACCTTATCACTGCATTGAATGCGACAAATGTTTCAGAGACAAACCCAGTCTCACTCAGCATATAAGAACCCACACTGGGGAAAAACCTTATCAGTGCTCTGAATGCCAGAAATGTTTCTGTGGCAAAGGAAGACTCACTAAACATACTAGGACCCACACTGGGGAAAAACCTTATCAGTGCATTGAATGCGACAAATGTTTCAGTGACAAACGCAGTCTCACTCGGCATATAAGAACCCACACTGGGGAAAAACCTTATCAGTGCTCTGAATGCCAGAAATGTTTCTGTGACAAAAGAGGTATCACTAAACATACTAGGACCCACACTGGGGAAAACCCTTATCAGTGCATTGAATGCAACAAATGTTTCAGTGACAAACGCAATCTCACTCACCATATAAGAACCCACACTGGGGAAAAACCTTATAGGTGCTCTGAATGCCAGGTATGTTTCAGTGAAAAAAGACGTCTCATTCAGCATATAAGAACCCACACTGGGGAACAACCTTATCAGTGCTCCGAATGCCAAAAATGTTTCAGCCAAAAATCTAGTCTCACTGCACATGTGAAAATCCACACTGGGGAAAAACATTATCAGTGCTCTAAATGTCAGAAAAGATTCAGAGGTAGAGATGGTTACATGCACCATAAGAAAACTCACCATCAAAAATAATTCAGTGCTCCAAATGCCAGAAAAGCATCAATTTTAAACGCAATCTCACAGTACATGAGCAGACGAAACAGGGAAAAAACATTACCAATGTTGTGAATGCCAGAAATTCCTATTTAATAGGCACAGCCTCACTAACCATAAGCGACTCCATACTGATGAAAAACCTTATGAGTGCTCTGAATGCCAGAAAAGCTGCAGAGAAAAACGATATCTCACCATGAGAAACTCCACACTGGAGAAATTCCTTATGCCATAAAAGCTTGAATCTGAAAGATAGTGTTATGCTTCATGAGAGATCCCACTCTGGGGAAAAACCTTATGAGTGCTCGAAATGCAAGCAAAGTTTTGGTTACAAATTACTTCTCACTTGTCATGAGCGAACTCACACGGGAGAAAAAAGCCTTGTGTGTTCTGAATGTCAGATAAGGTTTAGTCTTGAATACAATGTCACTTCACATGAGAGAATTCACACTGGACTAAAGCCTTATACAGGAGGGGAAAGCCAGAAACGTTATACTCAGAAAGGAGATCTCACTAAACATGAGAAATGCACCCACACCAGGTGAAAAGTAAGGCGTATCTTGAGTTGCAGAAAAGCTTCTAACAACCTGACTTTACATGAGTGAGCACATATTGTAGTTGCAATAGGATTAATCAAGAATTTCTTGCAGGATAACTTAGGCTGCCCGCATGCAACCTCCAAAGGAATTTCAGGCCTTGAGAATGTTTTAATTGCATCAAAATCAATAATTTGACTATCTGAAAGTTACAAAACTCTCAAGGTCTTTACTTGACACAGAGAAGTGTTAGCACTTGCAAAAATCAACTAATTACCAAAAAATTCACAATATTAATGTCTTAAATATTCCCCGCCCAAAAGGTTTCTACTCACCCTTGTTTCTTAACATATGACTGAAATCTAGATTTTCATGATAAGATTAGGCCTAGGCGGCGTTCCTCAATGAAGAACTCTGCAAAGTGTCAAAAAAACTCAACCGCTCTACGCGGAGTTCCGCGAGCAGCGGAGTGCGTAAGGGTCATGCAGTTCGTGGTGATTTTTATCTCCGATTGTTAGTCCCACCCTGTAAAAATAATCGTGAATGGCACCATGTGCAGCGCAAGAGGGTGCAGCTGCTTCTACTCGAGCGGCAGCTTTGTCAATGCGAAGGAAGGTTTCTCAACGCGAGTGGTTGTATCCTGCCGCGACCACTCGCATTGAGAAATCCGATGACAAATCTCGTTAGGAAGTTGATTTTTGCTCGCCAACTAGACCTTGACAAGCGCGAGCAAGGAAAAATCCCATCAGGAGGTGGATTTTCCTCGCTCCAGTACATGGTGTTGAAGAGCACGAGCGTGGAAAAAAACCTCGCTACGCTCCACAGCGCAGAGTTTTTAGGAACTCCGCAAGCTCCGCTGATTACGGATAACTCTGCTAGCGGAGTTCACCACCCGGAATTAGATAATATACGAAAGCAGGAAAACCTAACAAGCCAGTTACTTGCCTTCGGTAACGCTCTTTCTGGTGGATACTCCTTTACCTGTAGATTCCTCACCTTGTGAGTATTTCCCACATGCCAGGATGGATCCACGAACTTTAAAGCAGTCCTGCTGCACGGGGGGCTCTCCTTCAGCAATGGGAGCCCTGCACAGGCAGGCGGCAGCATTCTCCTTCGGGCGGCGGCGAGCGCGGGACTTCCTTTCAAAACCGAAAGTCCCGCCCGCCGTCAGGCACTACGGTGCCTGACTTCCTGTTTTGCCGCGGGCTGCGGCGGTGATGTTTTCCAGCAATAAAAGGGGTAGGCTCCCTCATAAGTACAAATATACAGCGGGTGGGCACCCGCATAATCAGGCAAAGTCGCGGGGTGGGCACCAGAGCATCAATAAAAAATAGCACGCTTAGACGCAGGGTGGGCACCTGCATACCATAAATAACAAGATAAGTGGTGTGTGCACCCACAAGGCTCAAGAGGAGAGGGGAATCCCTACAAGGGGGATTCCCTCAGCCCAGGCTGCAGCTCCGCGCTGCTCATACCCCAGGCTCTCCCTCGCTGGGGGCACTAAATCAAAAGCGCGCCCAGTCTTCATATAAAGCGCAGGAAGGCTGTAGCAAGTCTTGGTTAAAGCAGAACACAGAGCAATAGGTCCAAGAAGTACTGGGCATCAGGGAGGGCAGTGTAGGACCCATGGGCCAGCACACAGGGCACTCCAGCAAGGAGACAGCCCCCATGGGGTCCCTCCTGGGCCCCACCAGCAGCAAGCCCCTCTCTGTCAGGATCCAAAAGTAGAAGGGTCCCCAAGAAGTCCTCCAGGAATCCAGGGGCAGGGCAGGGCCCAGGGAGGCAAGTCTTCCCCTGGGCCCCAGCAACAGCACGCCCCTGGTAGATTCAAGTAGCAAACAAGAACATTTTCATGGGGTCACAGTCCCTTATTTATACAGCTAAATCCCTTTGTGACACTGCACAGGGCTAGGAGAGAACCAGTTATAACTGGTTCAGGAGCACTTGAGCACTTTGTTTTGCTCAGCTCCTCTCCTCTAGTCACAGGACAGGCCAGGGACATCAGACGCACCACAGGAGGTGGAGCCAGCATTTTGGAGGGAAGGCCCAGCCCTATTAAGGTCCCAGATGCAACTCCTCCCTCCCATCTACATGCAGATCTCCCTATTCACCACCGGGCAGACCCATCCTTGCTCCTGGAGCCAAGCACACCAGCCAGCTCCTGTCAATCACAAGCCAGACAGTCAATTCACATTCACTGCACACAGAAATGCCAACTTCTAAAAGTGGCACTTCTCCACTAGTCACATTAAATCAGCGCACACCATTGCGTAGCATTTAATCTCTCGAGTCCGCACATACCATAACTTGCCCCTAGACTCCTCTCACATCAGGAATTATCATGGACATTCATATCCCCCATGCATTCCTATGGGAGGGCAGGCCATTCTCACCACACGCACTCAGAGAGCGCACACACTTTACACTGGGCCACAGTGCTAAAGTGCGCAGAGGCCGCAAATCAACTAACATCAGGTCAGAGTTCAAGGCAAAAAGTTCAGGGGTGAACCTGCTTAAAGGGCCAAGTCCAACAGTTTGGCAATAGAGACAATGGTAGGGCAGGGGTCAGTTTGGGTGGGGGTGGCAGGATAGAGGGCAAAGTTATGGCAGAAGCAGACAGTGTAGCCATATATTGTTTTGAGGGTAGGTTGCAGTGTGGGGGATTAGTTTTAGGGCGAGCAGAAAGGGCCAGTGTTTTGTGGGAACGGATGACGGCAGTGTTTTGGAGAAAGGGGCTATGGTTTTCAAGGTTAGTGTGGTGGGGTTGGTGGCAGTGCTGTGGGGTAGGGTGACATGGAAAAGGGCTAGGCTATTCTAACTCCTATTGGTTCTTGTGTGTAGTCGTGGATGCTAGATTCTGCTGGTTCTAGGGCTCTTGGGCTGTAACTACAATATACTCTTGTTGCTTCAAGACTCCGGTCAGTCTGGGGTTCAGTACACTTCTGGGAAACTCAGAACCTTGTGGGCTGGATCCATATTTTTGGACTCCCACTTGAAAAGGGTGGAAGTAACATGTGCCCTCTCCCTTTCACAATTTGCATCATGCCTGTCCTATCTTTCCTAGACAATTGTTGCAAGTGTAAAAACAGGCCCCCTTTCACAGGATTGGCCCAATGGAAACTCTTTGTTTTGTAGCACATTTCTGTTTTTTTTGCATTTTTCAAATTATTTGATTTTGGGGATATTAAGTGTTTACAACAGGGGTCTTCAGCCTTTTCTGAAGTGAGAGCTACTTCTGATCAGTGAAAGTCTTCAGCTACTCAAGGCTAATCCTCTCGTACATTGTTACCAGACAGTTTGTCAAGTAGGGCCTTTTAGATTGAAGACTAACCATCTGTCTGCGCCTTCCGCGCCATGGTACTCCTATGATCTCAAGAAATGTAAAAGAAAATGTAGGCACCAATAGCAATGTTGGAGGAAGAGTTACAGCCTATTGTTCAACACAGTTAAATCACTTTCATCCTTTGGTTATAAAAATTTAGTAACTCCCAGACAAAAAGTTGTGATGAAGTAGCCAAATTCTTTTTTCCAAAGTTAATAAAATATTCCTAGATTTTACAATAACACCAGATAATCTTTAGGGATAGATACAGTGGAGGAACGTACGATGAATAAACTAACTTACCATTTCCTGGTAATGAGTACATTCACCCCACTTTCTGAAGACAAAGTCTCTAATCTTATCAACACTATGAAATGTGGAGCCCCTGCAGATTCTTGCCCTCCATCCGGTTTCATCTACCATTTCTGCTCATCTCATTTTGTTACTAACAATGGTGCTGAAGTCCTTTTTTTCAGTTGCTTGGAAAAAGGCATCTATTTTGCCACTTCTAAAGACTCCTTCCCTCAATCCCTCAAATGTAAAGTGCTGCGGATCCAAATTGGTCTTTCCTCTTCCCGATGAAATTTTAGAAAAGGCCATGAATCAGGAGATCACCGCCTTCTTTGAAAATACCGACTGTCTGGATCCTGTTCAACATTGGTTTAGACCTTACTACTGTACAGAGTCAACCTTATTGGCAGCAACTGAAGAGATCAGATCCATTGTGGATAGAGGAGAGCCTTGATATTATTGGATCTTTCGGCCATATTTGATCAGGTTAACTATTTCTCTTTGGTAAGCCGTTTAGAAAGTAGCATCAAACGGTACTGCTCTCAAACTGACCAGGTTGTTTTTGTCAAACAGAGAGCAATTGGTACCTTTGGAAGATTTTACCTCTGCCCCATTTTCACTTCCTTGTGGGGTCTCGGGGATCTTCAATATGGCTGAGATACCCGCCACCCCCTCTCAACACAATCCCCAAGGATGGGAAACCGGAAACAGTTCTGAACTTTTGGAAGGCGGGAGGGAGTTACCCTCCCGGCCGTATTTATTAAAATATGAAACAAAATCAAATAATAAAAAAATAAAATAACAGTTTCATATCATGTACAATTTCATTTCCACATTACAATGTTTTGGCTAACCTTAACATATTTCTAATACAAAGGTTCTCCTAGCCGAAACTAATATCCTACAAATACATTTTAACTTGAAATTGTACATCCTAACGTTAAGGGCCAACGGCAAGGTCGTAACCGGTGTCAGATCCCTAAACCATAAATACCCCCTCACTTGCGAGGGGCGACCGCACAGAGGACTGTACCTCATGTGCACATACCAATTTCCCTTATCTTGACGGGGGCCCCAATTAACTCAATGCCATTTTATGGTCGTCCGAGGACTCGTGTGAGGTGTCTAGAAGGTAGCGTAGACCCCCCTCCCCACCCCACACAACTTACCACATCTGCCGTCGCAGATGTCCTGACCCCGGGAAATTCCCAAGAGGGGCCCGTAGCCCCTCCTATCCAGGGAGGGGCCTTGACCGCCTTCCCTTTCCTTTCGGCGTCCCATCCTTAGAAGGGACCGCCTCCCCGTTGAGGGGCCAATGGCCACCTCCCCCCGGGCGCTCCCATCCGTAATGGGTGACGCCCCCCCCATAGGGATCTTCCAATTACTGCTCACCGATCATGACCTTACCGCCCGACCGAAAAATAAATACGACATTAAACTGGAAAGACTAAACCTAAAAGATAACAGATGCTCAAAGTATGACTATCGAAACATCACTGATCAACACTGGTGCAAATACTTTATTCGAGAAAATATACTGTAAAGAATTATCCACTTTATTGCATAATGAATCACAACTTTAATCACCACAACCTGTAAGAAAATTGAGTTACCACATCAAAACTTTATTTCAAACCACTTGCTGTCTCCAGGGGCTGGGTCAAAAATGGCTCTTCGTTCCGTCTCGAGCTCACGTGCAGCGGGGAGGTGCAGCTTCAGAGCACAGGAACAAGAGGATGCTTCTTTGGCTTGTTGCTCCTTTTATCCTTCTTCGGGCGGGTGTAAACCCGCCTCCGCCCGCCTCGGGCGTGGCTGGCGACTTCAGTGTCTAGGACAACCCACTCTAGGGCGGGAAAAAGCGCGCCCCGGCTACGCCGCTTCGGGCTTACCAGCCGAGACTCGCCTCCCGCCCAAGATGGCTTCCCGGGGGGATCGGGGTCCTCCACCATACGTTCGGGGGGACCGAGTGGTCGCCCCTTTCCATATGGCTGAGATACCCGCCACCCCCTCTCAACACAATCCCCAAGGATGGGAAACCGGAAACAGTTCTGAACTTTTGGAAGGCGGGAGGGAGTTACCCTCCCGGCCGTATTTATTAAAATATGAAACAAAATCAAAACATTAAAATAACAGTTTCATATCATGTACAATTTCATTTCCACATTACGATGTTTTGGCTAACCTTAACATATTTCTAATACAAAGGTTCTCCTAGCCGAAACTAACATCCTACAAATACATTTTAACTTGAAATTGTACATCCTAACGTTAAGGGCCAACGGCAAGGTCGTAACCGGTGTCAGATCCCTAAACCATAAATACCCCCTCACTTGCGAGGGGCGACCGCACAGAGGACTGTACCTCATGTGCACCTACCAATTTCCCTTATCTTGACGGGGGCCCCAATTAACTCGACGCCATTTTATGGTCGTCCGAGGACTCGTGTGAGGTGTCTAGAAGGTAGCGTAGACCCCCCTCCCCACCCCACACAACTTACCACATCTGCCGTCGCAGATGTCCTGGCCCCGGGAAATTCCCAGGAGGGGCCCGTAGCCCCTCCTATCCAGGGAGGGGCCTTGACCGCCTTCCCTTTCCTTTCGGCGTCCCATCCTTAGAAGGGACCGCCTCCCCGTTGAGGGGCCAATGGCCACCTCCCCCCGGGCGCTCCCATCCGTAATGGGTGACGCCCCCCCCCATAGGGATCTTCCAATTACTGCTCACCGATCATGACCTTACCGCCACAGGCCGGATAGTTGACCGGCTATCCGGACCCCCCACAAAACTCCTACCTAAAGGTCATGCTGTAAACACTTTAGCCAGGCTACGAGGTCTCCTATGAGTAACGCATTCCCCACCCGGGACAAATGGACCCCATCCTCTAGATACATACTGTCCCCCCTGATACAACCATGAGGAATAGAATGCAATGCACTTGAACGGAACAGTCTACCCAATTTGTTGTTCACTTTCTTCACCGAATGATTTATAGCAGACACCGAATTCGCCCCCCGCCACACCTTTCGTGGAATCATATGGGACCATGCAATCGTGCATCCTGGAACCCTTCTCGCCAACCAACTTACTGTGGATAGTATCGCCTCGAGAAGAAGTCGTCTACCAGTGGTCACCAAATCATTGCCCCCAAGATGCACTATGATTATAGATGGCGGTGACCTTGTCCGCCCTAACAAACCCTCGAAAAAAGATTGAAACTGGTCAATACAGAGTCCGCCCCTTCCGTAGAAGGTCACCCTGTACCCGTATTCCCCAGCTACGTGAATCATGTCACCTGCTTTGAATACGTCCGCGGCACGCCTCACGTATGAGTGGCCCACGACCCACACCACTTTTTCCGCAGCCGGTGATCTTTGACCGCTGGTTCCCAGGTGTCGGGTCGACTGCACAGTCCGCCCCGCCTCGTAAGCTTGCGAAACTGTAAACCAAACAAAAACAAGAAGCGTGAGTACATGATATCAGCTTCACAACATGTGCAACCGCACATACCTTTTGTAACAATTCGAGGACCAACGCCTCAATTGTTTCACTTTTTCCACACTCAGACCCCTGGCTGTAGCCTCTGTAGCTGCCCCTATCCGAAAGGAATGGGTCCCAAACTCGCCGGGGTTCAAGCCCGCTGCCAAAATTGCCATTGCAAGCACCCGCTGGAACTGAAACCTCGTCAGTGAGGTGGCATCAGCGTGTCTCAACAAGGTCCCCCCCATGATGCCGCCCTCTGCGCTAAATATTCCTCAACGCATACGACGGGGCACATGGGAGATCCGGGAATCCGATGTACGACTACGCAGTCCCCGATCGCACTCTGATCGGTCTTGGACCTGGCAAACGAGACAATCATCGTCTCTCCCTTAACCTGAATGTGCTCTCGGCACAGTCCCCCCCGTATCCTGCTTGTTCTTTGCCACCAGTTCGCTTACCCGCATCGCCCCATGGAATGCTAATGCAAAAGCGGCCCGGAATAACAGTGTTTCGTACTGGGATGAACATGTCGCAGGGAGTACGGACAATAACAGGGCCAACCTTTCCAGACCTATCGGGTGCCTTTCATCTACTCTGCGACCCTCAAGTCGTTGCCACCCACGCAGCGCTTTCTGCACAACGAAAGACGCTGTCGGGTCCTGGATCCCATGAGCCCTTGCCATAAAGGAAATGGCGGCCCGATGCCTCTGGGCCGTAGCTACTGATTTGCCTGCCTGATGTAAAGACAGCAAAAATTTTACGACATACTCCTCTTGGCCCCAAAGCTCCCCCCTAGCAGAACCCAAAAAGGACCAATAGGAACGGAACGCCCCTTCATATGCCTTCCTTGTCCTGGGTGCTAAACTCTCTCCCACGAGGTTTTGTAGTTCGGGGCACCGAGAGACCAGAGAGCTTCGGGAAAGGGTGCCGCCACCGGGTCCGCTGTGGGCAGAAAACCCCAGAAGGCCTGCATACGGAAACGAGAAAGCGCATCAGCCGCCTGGTTCAGTACCCCCGGCACATGTATTGCCCTAAAGAGCACGTTCAATTGCATACACAGTAACACAATTTCCTTGAGCAATCTCAGAATCCATTTGCATCGTGCTGCCTGACTATTGATACACTCAACCACGGTCATGTTATCGGACCAGAACACCACAGAGTGATCCCAAAACCCCTCAGGCCATGTTTTCAGGGCCACCAGAATAGGAAAAAGTTCGAGAAAAGCAATGTTACTCCTCAGCCCACACTCATGCCACCATGACGGCCACTTCTGAGCCGACCATTGATTACCGAATATGGCGCCAAAGCCTATACTCCCTGCCGAATCTGTCCACAGCCCCAGCTCTTCGGAGGACACCGCCGGCTTGTTCCAGACAATCCGACCATTGAAATCCGCCAGGAATGCCAACCAAATGCGCATGTCCTGGCGAATCTCTGCCGAGAGCCTTGTGCGGTGGTGTCCCTCTTTAAGACCGACCATGGCTTGTGCAATCGAGCGGGAAAAGGGGCGGGCCATTGGCATTACTCTAAGGGCAAAATTCAACTGACCCACAGTTTGCTGCAATTGATGCAAGTTCACCTTAACCTCCCGAATACACGTTTCGAGGGAGCCCCTGAATTTCACCACCTTTTCTTTGGGTAACCGGAAGCAACCTTCTTCTGAATCGAGCTCTATTCCAAGAAACTCGAGCGAAGTTGATGGCCCCACAGTCTTACCTGGTGCCAATGGCACACCAAAATGACTCATCAGACCACAAAATTCTTTTAAAGACTGTGCACATTCTGAATCCCCGGCTGCCCCCAAGAACAGAAAATCGTCAAGATAATGCATAACATGCTGAAACCCCGTCTTTCTTGTGAATACCCATTGCAGAAAACAACTGAATTTTTCAAAATAAGCACAAGATATGGAGCACCCCATTGGCATACATTTATCCATGAAATAGCGACCCTGAAACATAAAACCAAGGAGACGCTGATCGTCTGGGTGTACCGGGAGCAACCGGAACGCTGACTCGATGTCTGATTTTGCCATCAGCGCTCCGGGCCCCAGGCGATTCAACATGGCGACGGCCTCATCGAAAGATGCGTACCGCACCGAACACACCTCCGGATCTATTGCATCATTCACAGAAAGACCTCGCGGGGCTGACAAATTATGTATCAATCTGAACTCACCCGGGTCCTTCTTAGGGACCACTCCCAAGGGGGAACAAACAAAGTTAGCAACTGGTGGTATGTCGAATGGTCCGGCAACCCGCCCCCGAGTCACCTCTTTCCCAATCTTTGCCTGTACCACAGCCGTATTCTGCAGGACCGACAATTGGTTCCTACAATGTG
The DNA here is from genome assembly GCF_964263255.1 of Lissotriton vulgaris. NCBI lineage: Eukaryota > Metazoa > Chordata > Amphibia > Caudata > Salamandridae > Lissotriton > Lissotriton vulgaris. The sequence goes on from NW_028255647.1 coordinate 46,292, forward strand.
TTTTACCCTGAAAATTCCCCACTGGGATGCGGAAACCATACGAAAACCCGTCTCGCAACACCCCAGCGGAGACATGATCCGGGTATTCATTGAGCCAAGGAATCATTGCCAAGGTATCAACCGGGGTAGGTAAATGCGCCCCTCGGACTATTTCAGACCTGTTTGGCGCTTCCCCTACCTCCGTTATCACCCGTTTTGGCTCTGCACATGGTCTCAGGATGCGAGGACTGCCCACACCCCCCACAGTCGTGCCTAAACTTGCATGACCCCTGGGGCCTTGTACATTTTCCCCTGTTAAAATTCCAGCAGATCCCTTTTTTACCTGTGTTGCCACTCGACCTTGAGTGATGCTCGTAACCTGCACCCGCCCGAAAGGGCGTCCCAGATGAATGGCGGGAAAACTCACCCGCATTACCCCCCGACAATGGTGCCTTTAACATACCTGAATTCTCCATCTTTTGCCAAGAAATGGAGTCGTAACAATCCCAGGTCAAGGAAGCGTCGTGCTCCTTGGCCTTCCGAAAAACATTATCATAGCAAAACCACTGATTGCCATCATAAGACTGAGAATACTCCATAATACGTGTCTGATATACAGGCAACTCGGCCAACATCTCAGGCCTTCGTTCCCCCATAATTGAAGTGAATATGCCAAACGCTCTGCCCCAGTTACCTATGTTCTCAGCGACCTTAAAGGCGGCCATCTTGGCACGCCAAACACTCGGATGCAGAAACTCTTTTTGACCCTTCACATGTTCGATCTCGTAGTGATCAGTTAGCAAAGAAAACATGTTTACATACTTATCAGCCCAAATCTTTTCCTTAACTTCAATCGGAATATGCTGAGCCACTTTCTCCCTTCGTGAGGGTACAGACCCCTCCCCCGCAATCGGCAGTAGCCGCTTACCTAAATTAGAAGCTGTAGCCCTATTCGCTGCCGAACTCGTGCCTGCTGCGGTCTCACCCACCGGAGCCTGTGAGGGAACAGAAGAACATGTTGCCTTCGCAGCCTCTCTAGATTCTCGCAATTGCTTCATTACTGCCCTGGCGTCATCTGCCGTGGTGCCCTCACTATCTCTTCCCAACCACGCTGCCAGTTGTGCAGCTAACTCGGGAGGCATATCCCCCCCGTTCACAGGGGTTACTACGACGGGGATTGGTTGCCCCTCCTTCGGAACCGGGATTGGCCCCTCAGTCGGTGTATCGGGAAGTGCCGGCGGCGCCTCGGGAACCGGGGCCTCTCCCCCAGATGCCCCGCTCTTGGACCTCTTGCCTCTCCCGCTGGGGACTACTCCCGGCAATGCTGGTCCGACGACTCGCTTAGGGCCTCCTACACCGTTCATTGCCGCCATCTGCTTCTTCATCTCGGCCATGTCTTTTACGAGCATGCGGAGCATCTGATCGGTACCGACCCGGTTTCCGACCTTCTTGCCCGGCATTCTCCAACGAAGATATCTGAAAGAACAAAGACAAAATTACAACGCTCAAAAATGGCTCTTCGTTCCGTCTCGAGCTCACGTGCAGCGGGGAGGTGCAGCTTCAGAGCACAGGAACAAGAGGATGCTTCTTTGGCTTGTTGCTCCTTTTATCCTTCTTCGGGCGGGCGTAAACCCGCCTCCGCCCGCCTCGGGGGCGTGGCTGGCGACTTCAGTGTCTAGGACAACCCACTCTAGGGCGGGAAAAAGCGCGCCCCGGCTACGCCGCTTCGGGCATACCAGCCGAGACTCGCCTCCCGCCCAAGATGGCTTCCCGGGGGGATCGGGGTCCTCCACCATACGTTCGGGGGGACCGAGTGGTCGCCCCTTTCCATAAGTCTGACTTTGCCTAATGCCTACAGCACTCCATTAATTGAACTAGTTCAATCCTGTTGGTTCTCTGCATTCTTTTATCCCAATGATACCCAAATAGTGGTATTGGTTACTGCAGAACCTGAAAAAGTGGCAAAAGATTTTAAAACGAATATGACTAGCATCGCTTATTAATACAGAAGAATTTCTTACAATTGGATACAGAAAAAACAGAGTTAGTGCTATTTTGTAAGGATTCCTCCTTTTGGTGGCCTCACAATCTCGAGCCTTTTCCACACCCAGTCCAGACGGCTAGAAATGTGGGTATTCGTCTTTGACTCAAAACTCACTTTTATTGACCACTCTAATCAGGTAACCTCTTCCTGTTTCCCTATGTTAAAAGATTCAAAGAAAATCTTGCCCTTCCTTCCCATAGAGCTTAGGAAAAGTGTCATCCTGACTCTTGTCGTATCTAAAATTGATTATTTTATTGATCTTTATATGGGCTCCTAGTTGTTTTCTCAATAAGTTGTAAACAGTCCAAAATGTGGCAGCAAGAGTGCTGAAGAACCTCCCCAAATTCTGCTCAGCCTTTGAAGCCATTTAAGAACTCTATCGGCTGCCTATTAGGACAAGAATTAAATTCAAAGCCTCATGCAGTGCCCATAAGGCACTGCATCAGGTTGGCCCTCGCTTCCTACAAGATTTTCAAGTGATATGCCCCTTCTCGTACTCTATGGTCCAGCAATACTAGGTATGTGTACCCAGAATAAAAAGTGTCCATTGGGGAGGGAGATGTTTCTCCTACTCCACCTCCAGATGGTGGAACTCTATCCAATCATTTGAGGTCAGCCTCAACTATTGAAGTTCAGGAAGGAACTTAAGCCTTTTCTTCTCAGCCCATAGTTTGATGTTCTCATCTAACTGCTTAGCAAATGTTTAGGTATTTTATATCCTGTACTGTCAGGTTTCAAGTGACACGAGTGCCAGGATGCCTTTTTGGTAATCGTGCGCTTGATAAAAAAATTAACATTAACATCAGACTCTGCTAGCTGCAGCCTGATGATAATAATATAAAATAAACACAGCCTTCCCTTAAATTAAAAGGAAAGTATGACCTTGTTCTTATTTAAAAATTAACTCAAAGCTGTGAGTTAATCCAGTGGTGTCTGGGAGCTACTGGTACCTCGTGATCGACTGGTTGGAGACACCTGCTTTACATTTTATAAAATTCGGCCAAAAACCATTCCAAATATTTAGGTGTTTGATGTTTTGGGGTGAGGGCTCTGTTGTGATTTTGAGCCCATACATTCTTGTTTCATCCTTTTTACATCATGAGTTCTTATGCATCCACTGTATTCCTGTTTAAACTGTATTCCTTTTTTTGGTGTTTTTAAATACCTTTTCTAAGAACTTGAATTGACGAGGTTTCTTTTTTTTTTCTCCCAGTCGATCTATTTTCACCCTCCTTTGTGGATTTTTTGCAAACTGTTCAATTTTTTCCATTCTTTGGCACCACCAGTGTTGCATAGTGCATAGGTTTCAGTATTTATTTCCCTTTTTTGCTGAGGGTGATTTTGGTATGAATCCGGATTTTCCTTACGCACTTTTACTCTCACTATTTCCTAATCACGTTCGGTTACCGTACAGCAGACTTTGAATTTGAAATTCATCTTACCCTTGTCATCTGATCTTATCCTGTTTTTTTCCCTGACTGCAATGGACTTCTAAGCACCTATATTTAAACTCTGTTTATACAAATTTGCTTCAAACATTTTTGTTTTCCCTTTCTTTGCAGGTGATTGATCTTTCCCTTTTTTCATTTCTCTGTGTTCATGCAACCTCATTTGAAAAATGTAATGTTTTCCATTGTGATTTTATTTCTGTTGCTTTTTATTTTTTTTTGTTGCACTTACTTTAGAGCAGACTTGGTTGCTTTCTGAAAAAAAGTTTCACCAGCAAACACAACGAGATGATGGACAGAGCGCTTAAACTTTTCAGACACACACCCCCAGTCACAGATCTGGTTGAATCCATTATTATTCTTTAGCTCACTTCGCTACCCCAGTTCAGATCCAGCCATATGCAAATCAGTCTTGACCCTGTGCCTCATGGGAACAGTACAGACAGTACTTTCAAGCCAGGTCTTCCTTGGACCAGAAATAAGCATCCTGGGACTGGTTTCCAGGTACAGGTAACTTTAGCTTCATTTGTATATAAAATATCCATAAAAGTGCAAGTCACAGGATACCAACAACAATACAAATTATTATAAAATAGCAAAACATAAAAACAGTGGGTACATAAAAACTTCCAAATTGGATTAGCGGACTTCACTGGCGTACATGTGTTAAAAAGGGCAAAATATACACAACAACCGTAACGACAATGGCATTTGAACAAAAAAGAAATTTGAGGGCTTAACAATAGCTATGTTATGCTGATGGATGCAATCAAATGGTCAACAACTAGCAGCAGGTAGTAGGAAAATGCAATCAAATGTAACCAATGTTAGCAACATTTAATAAGGTGCGATTTAATGTAAACTGTATGCCTTTAGAATAAAAACGTTGACCAGCCCTTCCGGTTATTGAGTAAAATTACGGTATACGTAGCGTATAAGAGTTGTAAGGCCTATGTTTAAAACTGTGTTCTCTGGATTCAGAGCGGTAATTACTGCATGCCTGCAGGTCCGGGTTCCCAGCCTGTTCCACTCAACTTTCAGTTTTCGTCTGCGCTGTGGCGCAATTGCTGGGCAGAGACAGACTACATGCTCTAAAGTTTCTGCCGTCTTGCCACAGCCCCTGCACATTACATCCACTGACGCCAGTAAGGTAAATCCTTTAAAAATTGCCAGTCACCCAGTCTAAGAGCCAAGAAGCCAATCTTTAAAAACAAGGAATAAGTGCAAGACAGATAGGGGAGGGGAGTGGCCAGCCCATAGGAATTCATTATTGCCCATGCATGTTTGCATTTAGCAAAATGAGTTTTGTCAGCAATTCGGGACCTCAGTCGAGTGCGTTTCTTGATGCTGATTATAAAAGCGTCCTTACTAGGGTTGAGATCCCATAGTTCGCCCGCAGCTAATTGCTTGACTGCATCCTCGAAGAGACAGCCATACGACCCCCCTGGATTTTTCTGGGAGATATCTGACCAAAGTAGTGACTCCAGAGTACCTGGCTCTGCTTGCCTTAGTTTGTGGCACAGATTCAAATAAAAGCCAGGGTTCGTAAATGTGTGGTTTTATAGGCCCAGTTCTAATCTGATCTGTGCTGCAGAAGCAGATTTAGGCATGTGCAGGTTTTTTAGTAGATTTTGGTCACATGTTGGTTTAGGTTGCCATTTAATTTTCCCCTAAATATTTCAATGCCGTATGACATAGTTGGCCCGATTTTTGCTCTCATGACTTCCAGTAGTGGTGATAAACTCGGACCGGACAGCTTTTTTGAGAGTTTAGAAAAAGTTACCTGAAGGTTCATGGCTTTTAATGCTATTTCACTGCGTTGTTTTACGAAGGAACCTCTGGAGTCAAAATTGACCCCTAAGTATTTATTGTTTTTCCAACTGTGAGGTTCATCTTGTTGTATAGCCATCCACCTCCAAGGTAGCGTTTTCTACCAAAGATTACCACTGGAGTTTTCTTTAGGTTTACCTCTAAGGAATTCATAGTAGTGTAGCTGTGCAATTTATTTAGTAGCCTGGGACTGGTTTCGGGGAAACACCCCTCATCAGCCAGGCTAGCTTGAATCCCAGAATGCTTGTTTCCGGTCCAGTTGAGACCTGACTTGGCAGTTCGTTCTGGACTGTTCCCAACTACTGACACGCAGGGGTACTGCTAAGAAAAAATTCCCTGGATCCAGTCTGACGCCTGGGGGTAATTCTAAGGTAAGGAATCTATAACTAATACATGTCTCTTACAGATACATCGTTGCCGAAGGTAAGTAACTGGTTTGTTTTGTGCCTGCCAGGTATGGTGCATCAATTGAGGGCAAATAATGAACAACATTAAGATATAAAGAAAACTGGGTGGGTGGCAGTGCACAGTCTTGGCAAACACCTAATTGATAGGAAATTGTTCAGTCGCCTGGCCCGGGGTTCTCCAGCGAACCTGGGCATAATCGTGGATATCTCCTTCCTAAACACTGTCTGAAAGGGGATACGATGGCCTTAGTAGCAGTCCATTCCTCATTCTTGCTCAAGATCAATTGGGCAGAAATTTTCTTTGCACAATTGATCAAGCTGATCAGCCTATAATTGGCTGGATGGAATCTATCCCCCTTCTTATATATCGGGACGACGTCCACTACCTTCCAAGAGTCCGGTACGGCGACACCACTGATAATGGCACAGTTGGTCAAATGTCTGAACTAGATTTTTTCAACACATTCTTATATTTCCTTTGTATGTATTCTTTTAGGTATGACCAGTGAATGCACCACTCTATGAAGATTAATATGATCACTAGATGGTTTTTGTATATTAAAACCCTTCTGTATACTTATATTGGTTTATACACCATTTTTAGGTCTCGCCTGCAAGGCTTTTAGTAAGGGCTTTAAACTCTGAACACACACTTGTGCGTGTGCTTTTGTTTTTTTCATCACCAGCTATTAGCCTTTGCATTTGTTTTTTTAAGATAGACAGCATGCAATTGGCCAAAGGTGGGTGCATGTCCCGCCTTCTCTCTCCCCTGGCCTAGGGAGCTCGGGAGCGAGCAGCTGTGCCATCCGTTTCCGGTTATCAGGCCCGCGTCTTGCTGTTGCGTTAATTGGAAACAGATGGCGGTCACGCTGGCCCTGGTGCACTTTTGCTCCAAACGCAGCGCTTTCACTTTCGCCGCCGGCCTGGCGCGTGCGGCTGCGCTTGTTCATCCTTGCTGTCTCTCTTTATCACCTTCCCCTTTTCAGCCTTTCCCTCTCTTGGTTTGGGACCTTTTGAATGTTTAACAAAAAGCTGTAAAACCTGCTGACCGATAGTTGTTCTTTTAATAAGGCGTTTTTTTAAATCACCCTGTGCCTGGAGGCCTTGGCAGATTGGAATACGACGAACCCATGAAAAATGGACCTTGTCTGCCAGTTTCTGAGCATTAACCAAGGAGAAATGAATTGTGTAATAGCTTGGAGAGATGAACTGACCCGTCATAGATGCCGCAGCTCCTTCTTGCAAGGAGTTCTGGGAACCAAACCATGCACACTCCGGAGCACGTCGTGCCCTCTGACTTTTTGCAGGCGACGTAGTTAATTTTGAATCCCTCCTTGCACAAAAAATTTCAGAATGCCTAAGAATCCATTCTTTTGAGGTCCAGAGAATGGGGTCTGTCTTCTATATCTATGCGTTTTAATACCAAATATCGAAAGCGCCTAGACTTTTGCACCACATAGGTCAAGGTAGTTTACGAGAATGATGCGTGCCCCTTGCATAATTACATGAATCCGACCCAGAGCTGGAGACTCCTGCCACATTCCTGTGCTTTGGTAGCCTGGTTCATCGAATTGTTGCCTTCTGAAACATTTAACCCCGGTTTGTCCTAAATGCCTTCAGTATTGATACAGTGCCTATTTATTACTTTACAATTACTTTCCAGTTGGCCCAGTAGCATTTTCTTTTTGGGAGGAGGTATGTTTTCCACAGAGGATATTGCATTCACTGTGTATCCTTCCTGCTATGTGGGAGACGGGTGTGGGCCGGAGCGTTTTTCAAAATCATCCAATTTTCTTTTGTATATTTAGAAAGCTTTTTTCCTATCCTTGTGCTTGCAAACAAGTATTGTGTTCAAAATACAAGCCTTGACTGAGCCAATAGACTCTTCGATAAATATTGTACGCTGTGTTTTTCTCTGCCAGGCGCATAACATATAGACTGTTCACACACTTTCTGTTGTATGCTTCGTTCTTGGCAGATAAACGCTAAGCCCCACTCTACTTATATCCTCGTGTTAGTGCAGCTTGATGTAAACAGTAATTGTAATGTATTTGCATTTATATAACTCTTACTACCCCTGACAAACTTTGACGAGCTTTTTCGGCAAGTAGCATGCTACTCCAGGATCCAAAACTGATTAGTGGTGAATTAGTGTAGGGAAATATAAAATGTATTAGAGAGCTGGTAATGTTGGTCTATTAGTTCGGTTGAAAAAGATAGTGGAGGGATAGAAGAGGGAAGGTTTTGCATTTATATAGCGCTTGCTACCCCTGATGAAGTGTTGAAGTGCTTTTCGGTGAGGAGCATGCTACTCCAGAACCCAAAAAGATGAATAGATAGATCAATTATTGTGGGTAGGTTGTTTTATTATATAAATACAACTGTATGAAAATGTATAAAATTCTGTTGTAAAGTTGTATCCAAGAGGCAAGTATAGTCTCTGACAATAATGTATACAATACTAATAACTTTTAAGTTGCCTTGCCATCAAGACTGATGCCCCGTAATATTGATGCAAAGTCAGTTGTGCTGAAGTATTTTAGACTCTTGTTGAATTGTAACATCCACCTTGTAGGTACTGCTATTTGTATCAGGTCCACATTGTAGGCAGACACAAACGCCTAAATTGTGCACTATTTATATTATGCATAATGTGGGTGAACAGATTACAGAAACCACTGTACAAGCTGTATTAGGTGCTTAGAAGTAGAGTGACCTAGAGGGCAATAAACACTCCATTAACTCTGTCACTCGCTTAGTTCAGACGAACGCCAAAGGCTACGTACATAATGAGGCATCGGGGCGCACCCTCTTTCTGTGTCCCATGGGCATTTTGGCTTTTGTTCTACAGAAGAGGCTGCAGACACTTACATAGCCCTTTATGTAGTGTGGATCACGTAGGAGAGATTCTAAGCGGGCATGCTTTCCGTTGTATTGGGCATGGCCACATTCAAATGTGGGAAAACCTTTTGCCTTGCGACTGCACTGTATTATTGACACGGGCGAAAGGGCAAACAAGCAGTTAGGAGGCGCACTAATTGTATACCACCACCTGACAGGATGGTGACAGACCCCAACCACCTGCAGGGGACATGTGCCACCTCATTTCTAGCTGCCAGACGCTTTACTTTGTAAGCAGACTGTTGGTTTACAACTGTACCTACGTTGGGGCACCACATGCTTTTTCCAGCATATTTTGGTGTACTCCCCCTGTGTGGCATGACAGCACCCACTGAAGACTGCACAGTTGTGTCGTCTGGCACCTTCCCTGTAATTCTGAACTGGGCCTTTAAATACGGTACTATTTTGTGTGCCTATTTAATTCAGGTATACAAAGAATGTGGTACTACTTGTATACTAGGGTAGGACAAGGAAGATTGAATTCCTACGGCGGCGGCAATGTTTTTGTCAAAGTGCTTTATGCCCTAAACACCCTCCTGTACCCTGAACATAATGAGATTACGTAGAATACACCTCTGCGTGCCTAATGCTGCCATTTGCATTTCAAGACCAGTGATTAATGTGGCTTTATGAAGGTCAAAGCCATAGGGCGTTCCCGACCTGTCTGATACTTGCATATGGAAAGATGGGCCATTTGGAACCTAAATATAGATAAACATATTCATAGGTCACGATTTAAGTCTGCATCTTAAATAAAACAGTATATGAGGAGAGGTGATAAGCAAGATGTTAAAAGGCAGCCACTTATCGAGCTGCATTTGTGAATAGACCTCCCTATATTATGAGATCTATTCCTGCTTTAGTCCTTATTGTTCTGTGGACCCCTCAGGCCTCTGTTTGAACTGTAACAAACAGCAGTTATTAGGGTTCAGTGGGCCTTTAAGGCGTCTGGGACCAGGTGCCACTGCACCTGCTGCACCAATGGGAAGCTAATCCCCTGCCCTTAACAGCTTCTATTCTAGCCCCACTGGTGAACTGAACCAGCCAAGTACTGATCTGGCCATATCTGCAGGCATGCAGCCGCCTCTCCGACTGAAGGGATTTAAGTCACATGAAAGAAGCATGCGGGAAACAACCATTTCTGAGGCAGTCAACCAACCTGAATCCATTTAAAACCAGGGACGAAAAAACGGTTCATCCTCATCTCTTGCTTATCAAAAGTGTAAAACAGATTCATCTAACACTACAGTGTACCACATAAAAAAAGTGTGATTCTGTGTACAAATTAAAACTAGCATGCATAAAGAAAGGGGAGCCTTTGGTCAAAATAGCCATTTTCCCTACCCATACTTCTAACGCATCTTATACAAAAAAATGCTAACTACATTGTCATCCGGAAATAGTCATTAGCGCCTACTCATAAGCAAATGACATTTAGAACTCACTTTCACTTCAAGCTTTCATAAAAGCAGTATTGAATTTTTATGACATTGTGTAGTCTTACCAAAATTTAGAGCATCAATTTTATATGACACGCCATAGAAAATAGGAGTTCTTTATATATACTAAACCTCCAGAAACATGCGATTAACCATTTATAAAGTCACGTCTAGCTAAGTTAGTTTATAGTCTTCTTTTTTAAGAGAAATTCTTTCACATTGTTACTGGATTTGCATGGCTAAACACTTATAAGGTCCCAAAGGCGAGACCTATTGGCTATGCCAATGCTTGTTATTAATTGAGTATAATGAGCAGCAGCACTTTTGATTAGGTCCTGAAGAGAGCCGCAAACACCTCTTTGGAGGGTTAATAGGCTGAAACATGTTGACCTCCTATTAACTTTCACTCGGCTGCCCCCGCTACCCTGAGCTCATTTTTGTGGTATTTAGTATACCATTCTCTATAACAAAACATGCCTGAACTCCTCCGTCTCAGTGAGGGGGCTGTACCCTGTACTGTGACTAGTTATAACGGTGGGAGGAGATTCCGAATGAGGAAGCATGCCAACTATGATGGGTGAGGGAAATCTTCCCTTTAAAGGGATATTTCATCTTAGCTAGGTCTTCATTTGCAACAGTAATCCTCATTAACCCAGGGGTTTCTAGATTGTGGTAGAAATACATTTTTACCCCTTCATTGTACGTTTAAGCACAGACCATTGCTTGAAATGTTGTGATCAATGTAGGACTGAGAAAATGTGTTAAAATAGCGTAAAAGTTGATAATCTCATTTAATACCTTCTCATACCTGGATTTACCTAGAAGAGAAGTATGTTAATTCTAGCAGATTTTTGATACCACAAGGTATAAGAAATTAGGGGATCTTTATCTGATCTCTTTATCAGTAAATTATCTGAAATTATTGAACATAAACGTTTGCAAGTATTATTTCTAAAGATAAAGAAAGTTCTATATTTGTCTTTTCTCTGTGATTACTTTTACATAAAAGCATTTGTGTTACACCCCATTTTACTTTCAGAATCACAAATGTCCTCTTGGGTTACTACCTCCTGTTACTGTTTTTCAGCCCACATATGGTTTCAAAGCTTAATACATACCTTAAGGATGTATTACATATTCAGAAGGGACACTATTAACATTCCCCTTCCAAATTCTGAATTGGTAAATGGGCTTAGTACATTTCAAAAAGGGGTTTAGCATTTGCAAACTGTGAATTACTGAACCAGTGGATTTTTGAACAATAAAACCCTTGGTACATGAGTCAATTTTTCTCAATTCCCTCAAAATGAAGTTTGCTAATAATGTTAGTTGAATGATAACCGGTGCACGTACCTATTTAGTGTTAGTGTTACTTAAGATCAAATAAAAACCATCACAAATGACTCTTACACAATGCTTAAAGACAGAATTTCTGACATCCAGCTTTAATGTTTAGTTAAATATATTGCAAATGTTGTCACTTAAACAGGAAAGCATCTAAACCGGTCTCTGGACATAACATAGGATGTAATCATAATCTTTAGATACAATTTCTGAGTTTTAGGAACAATGTGTGTCATCTATGTTTACTCTAAACCACTATAATAAACATATTCAATGCTTTTATATTTGATCTGTTTGTACTGGTTTCTGTTGCAGACAATAATCTAGATTTAGAGCAAGGATCAATTCCTCCCATGGCTTTTAAAATCTATTTATCATCGATCTCTATCAGTGTTATCGCAAATAAAACTGTAATAGAACTGATTTGAGAGATGGACCTTCAAGTATTAGGCCTAGTCAATTTATTGAACAAACTATGGAGTTGAAATCTGAATAGATTAGATCCACAAGCATTGCCTGACCACTGTATTAAACATCAATAGATTACTAATCAGCAGGTGTTGTCTAAGTACAATTCACTCATCTTCAATTTGTCTCGGAGCTCATGCTGGGTCTGTTTGAATTCTTTTAAAATGTGACATTTAAATGTCCAAAAGTTCAGGAATTCTAGTTTTAAGCCTGGTCAAACCTCAATGGATGCTATACCTAAAGATGCCCTTCTGTTCCTACATTTTATTGTGCACCATGATTCTGAAATGGCATGTTTTTGTTTTCAGAGGTAAAATACTAAACATATCTATTGTTGTTGCCATCTGAAACATTATCACTAATTGGGAAGATAACAACAAATGGCCCTGTGATGCTTGCTGGAATGGGAAGTGTTTAATCAGAAAGTGGATGGAATTCAAGTTTAGGTGACAATTTTACAAAAGTGTATGGATTTTGTATATATTTAAAATTGTTGATCTCCAATAAGGCCTAAATCAATAAATTGAATTGAAATTCAAGTTTATCACTTTAATCCTATTGTTGGCAAAGATGTGATTTTGAACCCTATGAGGCGGTTCCTTTCCAGAAAGCATTCAGGTTGTAATCATGAGTCAAATGATGCTGAGGAGGTTAAAATATTCAAATTGAATTCTAATTACACATGAAATGTTCATTGTTCAATATATGTCTCTTAGTATTTTAATGTGAGGATTGTATTGCTTAAGGAAAATAATTAGTATTTGTTTTTCTATATGTAGGAAGCATTACATTAATGAAACTACTGTATCCCACCTTCTTTCTTTCCTTTCCTGTTCTTTATGAACGTTTCTATTGTTAAACTTTAAAGATTGCCTGAAATTAAGAATTGTGCTCTACATAACTTTGCTGTGTTACAGTATGTTGATTTTTATGTACAACTTTTGTCTCTTATGTGTATGGCAACTGATGTTCTGTTTTGCTTTAATAATCAGCTTATGTTTATTAGGTTTTATTATTCAATAAAATGTTTCAAACACAACAAATGGTAGTTGATATGTATTTACAACTGCAGCATTTTTATTGTATGGGCACTTTCAAAGGGGCCAAAAAATGGCTGCGGGATGATGGAGGACCACATTGGCATCAGCAGGGAGAGGTTGGGGCAGGTGATTGGGGATACATGTTAAGTTGGAAGTAGGGAGAACATTGTGTGGAATGTGACTCCTGGAGTTATTGTGAGGGATACCATGCTACCCTGTAAATGAATCCCCTAGTGATTATTGTATTTATTCGGTTTCATAATAAAAAACCATAAAAGTCATACATAAAATGATAAAACATCTTCCAAGTTACAGATTGACAAATATAATATGTCCTAGTTAATCAGAACATCAAGATAAAAATTTCGAAAATTACAGTACAGAAGTTTATCGCAGCTTGACCTGAGTCTAACAGCGAACCGTAAAAAATAAAGCGTATGCAAAACAGTGTCATTAGAGAGGAGTTGTTAAAAGATAAGAGCTGGTCTCACCTGCCTAAAACCCGCTATTTTGAGAATGGGAATAATAAATAACTTTCTAGGGACAGCATAAAAACTACGAAACATTATAAAGTGCATCATGTCCTGAGGAGACTCACCTTTGCAGCCACAAGGCATGAGACACAAGGCCTCTGTGGGAGCCACAGGGTGTGCCAAGAGGTAATGGAAGAGGCTGAGCCGAAACTGGGTCAATAGAAAACGATCATGGATGCTTTTAAGCCCTAGAAGATAAGGCTATGGTGGTTGGTGCAGTTTTTAACACAATGTACTTACGCACACTAGGCTTACACAGCTCATTTCCCGCTCTATCACAGCAAGTCATTCTTTAAAAAACACTCCTTGACCAGAGAAAGGTCCCTCTTACATATGCGCTCAGGGTTAGCAAATAGTTCTTACCTACCCTGGAGAGGCCAACTCTTATATACTGGAGCCATCGGATGCTTGAGACATGGTCAAGTGAAAGGCATTTCCGTAGGGCGTCTTTGCTAAGTGTATTTTCTTAATTAGCCCAAATATTAAGCCACAAAGCCAGGGGACGGAAAGCCAGTACATCTGAGAGGAAAGGCATCCCCATCTCTTCGTGCACGACATAAAACGGGGTGCTTTGTGGGACAGAAAGAGCCCATCACAGGAAAGAGTTTTCAGCACTTTGAACTGCCCCTACCCCAATGTGGCCCCATATCTCACTCTCATAACTAACCTTTGAAATATATTTGTCTTCATATGTCTTCAAAGGAGCCCCTATTGGCTTCCCTTCCACTCTGCTGGCAAAGTTAAAAACAGCTGCAAAAGCTTTCACTAGATCCCCTTTCTTCCAAGTAAGCAAAGAAGGTAGACATTCCAGCACCTCCCCAAAGGCCCACTAGCTTAGCAGCAGGCATCAGCAGTGAATGTACTCTTTCCTGGTGTGCTGTAGCCTGCCATTGTCAGGTCAAGAGAGCAGTCGGTCTGCAGCATCCTAGCGCCAGATATCAGTGACAACTCGAACGACATCATGTCTGCAGCCAGCAGACTCGCATTCAGGTGGACTAACAGCAGCCCTGAGCCTGGGTCCCAGCATGAGCACCACGGCCACGTCACCAGTGAAGCGCTCCGATGGGCAGACACGCTACCCCCTGCACTTGTGAACTGACAGCCTGGGGGAGTCCTGCAATGGGGCCCAATTGACAAATGTAAACTGAGACGAAAGTCTATGTATACTACTCGTAAATCCCCTTTGTGAATACCGAAAGTCGTAAAGTTAGACCTTTGTCTCGGTTTCCCTTTGTGAATCAGGCCCGGAGTCTGTACTGAAGTTCACTCTGACCGCTGCAGGCATATGTTGTAACAGTGGTAGGCCGGAATTCCAATCAGTTTACACCAAAATGAGACGGAGGCATAGTTTTCTTCATTTATATCTCACTCATTTGAAATGGACAAAAATGTTATGCAAGAGTGAAGGAAACATGCACGAAAAATATGAGATGAATGTTGTGTCTTCAGGGACTTCTTAGAGTTTGAGCCAGAGCCGTAGCAGAGCCAGAGCCGTAGCAGAGCCAGAGCCGTAGCAGAGCCAGAGCAAGAGCCGTAGCAGAGCCAGAGCCGTAGCAGAGCCAGAGCCGTAGCAGAGCCAGAGCCGTAGCAGAGCCAGAGCCGTAGCAGAGCCAGAGCCATAGCAGAGTCAGAGCCAGAGCCGTAGCAGAGCCAGAGCCGTAGCAGAGCCAGAGCCGTAGCAGAGCCAGAGCCAGAGCCAGAACCGTAGCAGAGCCAGAGCCGTAGCAGAGCCAGAGCAAGAGCCGTAGCAGAGCCAGAGCAAGAGCTGTAGCAGAGCCAGAGCCGTAGCAGAGCCAGAGCCGTAGCAGAGCCAGAGCCAGAACCGTAGCAGAGCCAGAGCCATAGCTGTAGCAGAGCCAGAGCCGTAGGAGAGCCAGAGCTGTAGCAGAGCCAGAGCCGTAGCCGTAGCAGAGCCAGAGCCAGAACCGTAGCAGAGCCAGAGCCGTAGCAGAGCCAGAGCGGTAGCAGAGCCAGAGCCGTAGCAGAGCCAGAGCCATAGCAGAGTCAGAGCCAGAGCCGTAGCAGAGCCAGAGCCGTAGCAGAGCCAGAGCCGTAGCAGAGCCAATGCCAGAGCCAGAGCCAGAACCGTAGCAGAGCCAGAGCCGTAGCAGAGCCAGAGCCGTAGGAGAGCCAGAGCTGTAGCAGAGCCAGAGCGGTAGCAGAGCCAGAGCCAGAACCGTAGCAGAGCCGTAGCAGAGCCAGAGCCGTAGCAGAGCCAGAGCCAGAGCCGTAGCAGAGCCAGAGCCGTAGCAGAGCCAGAGCCGTAGCAGAGCCAGAGCCAGAACCGTAGCAGAGCCAGAGCCGTAGCAGAGCCAGAGCCAGAGCCGTAGCAGAGCCAGAGCCGTAGCAGAGCCAGAGCCGTAGCAGAGCCAGAGCCAGAACCGTAGCAGAGCCAGAGCCGTAGCAGAGCCATGGCCAGAGCCGTAGCAGAGCCAGAGCCGTAGCAGAGCCAGAGCCAGAGCCGTAGCAGAGCCAGAGCCGTAGCAGAGCCAGAGCCGTAGCAGAGTAAGAGCCGTAGCAGAGCCAGAGCCGTAGCGGAGCCAGAGCCGTAGCAGAGCCAGAGCCGTAGCAGAGCCATAGCTGTAGCAGAGCCAGAGCCGTAGGAGAGCCAGAGCCGTAGCAGAGCCATAGCAGAGCCAGAGTCAGAGCCGTAGCAGAGCCAGAGCCATAGCAGAGCCAGAGCCAGAGCCAGAACCGTAGCAGAGCCAGAGCCGTAGAAGAGTCAGAGCCGTAGCAGAGTCAGAGCCGTAGCAGAGCCAGAGCCGTAGCAGAGCCAGAGCCAGAGCCAGAGCCGTAGCAGAGCCAGAGCCAGAGCCGTAGCAGAGCCATAGCAGATCCAGAGCCGTAGCAGAGCCAGAGCCGTAGCAGAGCCAGAGCCGTAGCAGAGTCAGAGCCGTAGCAGAGCCAGAGCCGTAGCAGAGCCAGAGCCGTAGCAGAGCCAGAGCCGTAGCAGATCCAGAGCCGTAGCAGAGTCAGAGCCGTAGCAGAGCCAGAGCCGTAGCAGAGCCAGAGCCGTAGCAGAGCCAGAGCCGTAGCAGAGCCAGAGCCAGAACCGTAGCAGAGCCAGAGCCGTAGCAGAGCCAGAGCCGTAGCAGAGCCAGAGCCGTAGCAGAGCCAGAGCCATAGCAGAGCCAGAGCCAGAGCCGTAGGAGAGCCAGAGCCGTAGCAGAGCCAGAGCCGTAGCCGTAGCAGAGCCAGAGCCGTAGCCGTAGCAGAGCCAGAGCCGTAGCAGAGCAAGAGCCAGAGCCGTAGCAGAGCCAGAGCCGTAGCAGAGCCAGAGCCGTAGCAGAGCCAGAGCCAGAACCGTAGCAGAGCCAGAGCCGTAGCAGAGCCAGAGCCTGAGCCGTAGCAGAGCCAGAGCCGTAGCAGAGCAAGAGCCAGAGCCGTAGCAGAGCCAGAGCCGTAGCAGAGCCAGAGCCGTAGCAGAGCCAGAGCCGTAGCAGAGCCAGAGCCAGAACCGTAGCAGAGCCAGAGCCGTAGCAGAGCCAGAGCCGTAGCAGAGCCAGAGTCAGAACCGTAGCAGAGCCAGAGCCGTAGCAGAGCCAGAGCCAGAGCCGTAGCAGAGCCAGAGCCAGAGCTGTAGCAGAGCCAGAGCCGTAGCAGAGCCAGAGCCATAGCTGTAGCAGAGCCAGAGCCGTAGCAGAGCAAGAGCCAGAGCCGTAGCAGAGCCAGAGCCGTAGCAGAGCCAGAGCCGTAGCAGAGCCAGAGCCATAGCAGAGCCAGAGCCGTAGCAGAGCCAGAGCCTGAGCCGTAGCAGAGCCAGAGCTGTAGCAGAGCCAGAGCCGTAGCAGAGTCAGAGCCGTAGCAGAGCCAGAGCTGTAGCAGAGCCAGAGCCAGAGCCAGAACCGTAGCAGAGCCAGAGCCGTAGCAGAGCCAGAGCCGTAGCAGAGCCAGAGCCGTAGCAGAGCCAGAGCCGTAGCAGAGCCAGAGCAAGAACCGTAGCAGAGCCAGAGCCATAGCTGTAGCAGAGCCAGAGCCGTAGGAGAGCCAGAGCTGTAGCAGAGCCAGAGCCGTAGCAGAGCCAGAGCCGTAGCAGAGCCAGAGCCAGAACCGTAGCAGAGCCAGAGCCATAGCTGTAGCAGAGCCAGAGCCGTAGCAGAGCCATAGCTGTAGCAGAGCCAGAGCCGTAGGAGAGCCAGAGCCGAAGCAGAGCCAGAGCCGTAGCCGTAGCAGAGCCGTAGCCGTAGCAGAGCCAGAGCGGTAGCAGAGCCAGAGCTAGAACCGTAGCAGAGCCAGAGCCGTAGCAGAGCCAGAGCCATAGCAGAGTCAGAGCCGTAGCAGAGCCAGAACCGTAGCAGAGCCAGAGCCGTAGCAGAGCCATAGCCAGAGCCGTAGCAGAGCCAGAGCCGTAGCAGAGCCATAGCAGAGCCAGAGCCAGAGCCGTAGCAGAGCCAGAGCCATAGCAGAGCCAGAGCCAGAGCCAGAACCGTAGCAGAGCCAGAGCCGTAGAAGAGTCAGAGCCGTAGCAGAGTCAGAGCCGTAGCAGAGCCAGAGCCGTAGCAGAGCCAGAGCCAGAGCCGTAGCAGAGCCAGAGCCAGAGCTGTAGCAGATCCAGAGCCGTAGCAGAGCCAGAGCCGTAACAGAGCCAGAGCCGTAGCAGAGCCAGAGCCAGAGCCGTAGCAGATCCAGAGCCGTAGCAGAGCCAGAGCCGTAGCAGAGCCAGAGCCAGAGCCGTAGCAGAGCCATAGCAGATCCAGAGCCGTAGCAGAGCCAGAGCCGTAGCAGAGCCAGAGCCGTAGCAGAGTCAGAGCCGTAGCAGAGCCAGAGCCGTAGCAGAGCCATAGCAGATCCAGAGCCGTAGCAGAGCCAGAGCCGTAGCAGAGCCAGAGCCGTAGCAGAGTAAGAGCCATAGCAGAGCCAGAGCCGTAGCAGATCCAGAGCCGTAGCAGAGCCGTAGCAGAGCCAGAGCCGTAGCAGAGCCAGAGCCGTAGCAGAGCCAGAGCCGTAGCAGAGCCAGAGCCGTAGCAGAGCCAGAGCCAGAGCCGTAGCAGAGCCGTAGCAGAGTAAGAGCCATAGCAGAGCCAGAGCCGTAGCAGAGCCAGAGCCGTAGCAGAGCCAGAGCCGTAGCAGAGCCAGAGCCGTAGCAGAGCCAGAGCCGTAGCAGAGTAAGAGCCATAGCAGAGCCAGAGCCGTAGCAGAGCCAGAGCCGTAGCAGAGCCAGAGCCAGAGCCGTAGCAGAGCCAGAGCCATAGCAGAGCCAGAGCCAGAGCCGTAGCAGAGCCAGAGCCTGAGCCGTAGCAGAGCCAGAGCCGTAGCAGAGCCAGAGCCGTAGCAGAGCCAGAGCCGTAGCAGAGTAAGAGCCATAGCAGAGCCAGAGCCGTAGCAGAGCCAGAGCTGTAGCAGATCCAGAGCTGTAGCAGAGCCAGAGCCATAGCAGAGCCAGAGCCAGAGCCGTAGCAGAGCCAGAGCCATAGCAGAGCCAGAGCCAGAGCCGTAGCAGAGCCAGAGCCTGAGCCGTAGCAGAGCCAGAGCCGTAGCAGAGCCAGAGCCGTAGCAGAGCCAGAGCCAGAACCGTAGCAGAGCCAGAGCCGTAGCAGAGCCAGAGCCGTAGCAGAGCCAGAGCCAGAGCCGTAGCAGAGCCAGAGCCGTAGCAGAGCCAGAGCCGTAGCAGAGCCAGAGCCAGAACCGTAGCAGAGCCAGAGCCGTAGCAGAGCCAGAGCCGTAGCAGAGCCAGAGCCAGAGCCGTAGCAGAGCCAGAGCCGTAGCAGAGCCAGAGCCGTAGCAGATCCAGAGCCGTAGCAGAGCCAGAGCCGTAGCAGAGCCAGAGCCAGAGCTGTAGCAGAGCCAGAGCCATAGCAGAGCCAGAGCCATAGCAGAGCCAGAGCCGTAGCAGAGCCAGAGCCAGAGCAGAGCCAGAGCCAGAGCCAGAACCGTAGCAGAGCCAGAGCCGTAGAAGAGTCAGAGCCGTAGCAGAGCCAGAGCCGTAGCAGAGCCAGAGCCAGAGCCGTAGCAGAGCCAGAGCCAGAGCCGTAGCAGAGCCAGAGCCGTAGCAGAGTCAGAGCCGTAGCAGAGCCAGAGCCGTAGCAGAGCCAGAGCCGTAGCAGAGCCAGAGCCAGAGCCAGAGCCGTAGCAGAGCCCGAGCCAGAGCCGTAGCAGAGCCATAGCAGATCCAGAGCCGTAGCAGAGCCAGAGCCGTAGCAGAGCCAGAGCCAGAACCGTAGCAGAGCCAGAGCCAGAGCCGTAGCAGAGCCAGAGCCGTAGCAGAGCCAGAGCCGTAGCAGAGCCAGAGCAAGAGCCGTAGCAGAGCCAGAGCCGTAGCAGAGCCAGAGCCGTAGCAGAGCCAGAGCCAGAACCGTAGCAGAGCCAGAGCCGTAGCAGAGCCAGAACCAGAGCCGTAGCAGAGCCAGAGCCATAGCAGAGCCAGAGCCAGAGCCGTAGCAGAGCCAGAGCCGTAGCAGAGCCAGAGCCATAGCAGAGCCAGAGCCAGAGCCGTAGCAGAGCCAGAGCCTGAGCCGTAGCAGAGCCAGAGCCGTAGCAGAGCAAGAGCCAGAGCCGTAGCATAGCCAGAGCCGTAGCAGAGCCAGAGCCGTAGCAGAGCCAGAGCCAGAACCGTAGCAGAGCCAGATCCGTAGCAGATCCAGAGCCGTCGCAGAGCCGTAGCAGAGCCAGAGCCGTAGCAGAGCCAGAGCCATAGCAGAGCAAGAGCCAGAGCCGTAGCAGAGCCAGAGCCATAGCAGAGCAAGAGCCAGAGCCGTAGCAGAGCCAGAGCCATTGCAGTGCCGGAGCCGTAGCAGAGCCGTAGCAGAGCCAGAGCCGTAGCAGAGTCAGAGCCAGAGCCGTAGCAGAGCCAGAGCCATAGCAGAGCCAGAGCCAGAGCTGTAGCAGAGCCAGAGCCTGAGCCGTAGCAGAGCCAGAGCCGTAGCAGAGCCAGAGCCGTAGCAGAGCCAGAGCCGTAGCAGAGTAAGAGCCGTAGCAGAGCCAGAGTCATAGCAGAGCCAGAGCCGTAGCGGAGCCAGAGCCGTAGCAGAGCCAGAACCGTAGCAGAGCCAGAGCCGTAGCAGAGCCAGAGCCGTAGGAGAGCCAGAGCTGTAGCAGAGCCAGAGCGGTAGCAGAGCCAGAGCCAGAACCGTAGCAGAGCCAGAGCCGTAGCAGAGCCAGAGCCGTAGCAGAGCCAGAGCCAGAGCCGTAGCAGAGCCAGAGCCGTAGCAGAGCCAGAGCCGTAGCAGAGCCAGAGCCAGAACCGTAGCAGAGCCAGAGCCGTAGCAGAGCCAGAGCCAGAGCCGTAGCAGAGCCAGAGCCGTAGCAGAGCCAGAGCCGTAGCAGAGCCAGAGCCAGAACCGTAGCAGAGCCAGAGCCGTAGCAGAGCCATGGCCAGAGCCGTAGCAGAGCCAGAGCCGTAGCAGAGCCAGAGCCAGAGCCTGAGCCGTAGCAGAGCCAGAGCCGTAGCAGAGCCAGAGCCGTAGCAGAGCCAGAGCCGTAGCAGAGTAAGAGCCGTAGCAGAGCCAGAGCCGTAGCGGAGCCAGAGCCGTAGCAGAGCCAGAGCCGTAGCAGAGCCATAGCTGTAGCAGAGCCAGAGCCGTAGGAGAGCCAGAGCCGTAGCAGAGCCATAGCAGAGCCAGAGTCAGAGCCGTAGCAGAGCCAGAGCCATAGCAGAGCCAGAGCCAGAGCCAGAACCGTAGCAGAGCCAGAGCCGTAGAAGAGTCAGAGCCGTAGCAGAGTCAGAGCCGTAGCAGAGCCAGAGCCGTAGCAGAGCCAGAGCCAGAGCCAGAGCCGTAGCAGAGCCAGAGCCAGAGCCGTAGCAGAGCCATAGCAGATCCAGAGCCGTAGCAGAGCCAGAGCCGTAGCAGAGCCAGAGCCGTAGCAGAGTCAGAGCCGTAGCAGAGCCAGAGCCGTAGCAGAGCCAGAGCCGTAGCAGAGCCAGAGCCGTAGCAGATCCAGAGCCGTAGCAGAGTCAGAGCCGTAGCAGAGCCAGAGCCGTAGCAGAGCCAGAGCCGTAGCAGAGCCAGAGCCGTAGCAGAGCCAGAGCCAGAACCGTAGCAGAGCCAGAGCCGTAGCAGAGCCAGAGCCGTAGCAGAGCCAGAGCCAGAGCTGTAGCAGAGCCAGAGCCATAGCAGAGCCAGAGCCGTAGCAGAGCCAGAGCCAGAGCCGTAGCAGAGCCAGAGCCGTAGCCGTAGCAGAGCCAGAGCCGTAGCCGTAGCAGAGCCAGAGCCGTAGCAGAGCAAGAGCCAGAGCCGTAGCAGAGCCAGAGCCGTAGCAGAGCCAGAGCCGTAGCAGAGCCAGAGCCAGAACCGTAGCAGAGCCAGAGCCGTAGCAGAGCCAGAGCCTGAGCCGTAGCAGAGCCAGAGCCGTAGCAGAGCAAGAGCCAGAGCCGTAGCAGAGCCAGAGCCGTAGCAGAGCCAGAGCCGTAGCAGAGCCAGAGCCGTAGCAGAGCCAGAGCCAGAACCGTAGCAGAGCCAGAGCCGTAGCAGAGCCAGAGCCGTAGCAGAGCCAGAGTCAGAACCGTAGCAGAGCCAGAGCCGTAGCAGAGCCAGAGCCAGAGCCGTAGCAGAGCCAGAGCCAGAGCTGTAGCAGAGCCAGAGCCGTAGCAGAGCCAGAGCCATAGCTGTAGCAGAGCCAGAGCCGTAGCAGAGCAAGAGCCAGAGCCGTAGCAGAGCCAGAGCCGTAGCAGAGCCAGAGCCGTAGCAGAGCCAGAGCCATAGCAGAGCCAGAGCCAGAGCCGTAGCAGAGCCAGAGCCTGAGCCGTAGCAGAGCCAGAGCTGTAGCAGAGCCAGAGCCGTAGCAGAGTCAGAGCCGTAGCAGAGCCAGAGCTGTAGCAGAGCCAGAGCCAGAGCCAGAACCGTAGCAGAGCCAGAGCCGTAGCAGAGCCAGAGCCGTAGCAGAGCCAGAGCCGTAGCAGAGCCAGAGCTGTAGCAGAGCCAGAGCAAGAACCGTAGCAGAGCCAGAGTCATAGCTGTAGCAGAGCCAGAGCCGTAGGAGAGCCAGAGCTGTAGCAGAGCCAGAGCCGTAGCAGAGCCAGAGCCGTAGCAGAGCCAGAGCCAGAACCGTAGCAGAGCCAGAGCCATAGCTGTAGCAGAGCCAGAGCCGTAGCAGAGCCATAGCTGTAGCAGAGCCAGAGCCGTAGGAGAGCCAGAGCCGAAGCAGAGCCAGAGCCGTAGCCGTAGCAGAGCCGTAGCCGTAGCAGAGCCAGAGCGGTAGCAGAGCCAGAGCTAGAACCGTAGCAGAGCCAGAGCCATAGCAGAGCCAGAGCCATAGCAGAGTCAGAGCCGTAGCAGAGCCAGAACCGTAGCAGAGCCAGAGCCGTAGCAGAGCCATAGCCAGAGCCGTAGCAGAGCCAGAGCCGTAGCAGAGCCATAGCAGAGCCAGAGCCAGAGCCGTAGCAGAGCCAGAGCCATAGCAGAGCCAGAGCCAGAGCCAGAACCGTAGCAGAGCCAGAGCCGTAGAAGAGTCAGAGCCGTAGCAGAGTCAGAGCCGTAGCAGAGCCAGAGCCGTAGCAGAGCCAGAGCCAGAGCCGTAGCAGAGCCAGAGCCAGAGCCGTAGCAGATCCAGAGCCGTAGCAGAGCCAGAGCCGTAACAGAGCCAGAGCCGTAGCAGAGCCAGAGCCAGAGCCGTAGCAGATCCAGAGCCGTAGCAGAGCCAGAGCCGTAGCAGAGCCAGAGCCAGAGCCGTAGCAGAGCCATAGCAGATCCAGAGCCGTAGCAGAGCCAGAGCCGTAGCAGAGCCAGAGCCGTAGCAGAGTCAGAGCCGTAGCAGAGCCAGAGCCGTAGCAGAGCCATAGCAGATCCAGAGCCGTAGCAGAGCCAGAGCCGTAGCAGAGCCAGAGCCGTAGCAGAGTAAGAGCCATAGCAGAGCCAGAGCCGTAGCAGATCCAGAGCCGTAGCAGAGCCGTAGCAGAGCCAGAGCCGTAGCAGAGCCAGAGCCGTAGCAGAGCCAGAGCCAGAGCCGTAGCAGAGCCAGAGCCGTAGCAGAGCCAGAGCCAGAGCCGTAGCAGAGCCGTAGCAGAGTAAGAGCCATAGCAGAGCCAGAGCCGTAGCAGAGCCAGAGCCGTAGCAGAGCCAGAGCCGTAGCAGAGCCAGAGCCGTAGCAGAGCCAGAGCCGTAGCAGAGTAAGAGCCATAGCAGAGCCAGAGCCGTAGCAGAGCCAGAGCCGTAGCAGAGCCAGAGCCAGAGCCGTAGCAGAGCCAGAGCCATAGCAGAGCCAGAGCCAGAGCCGTAGCAGAGCCAGAGCCTGAGCCGTAGCAGAGCCAGAGCCGTAGCAGAGCCAGAGCCGTAGCAGAGCCAGAGCCGTAGCAGAGTAAGAGCCATAGCAGAGCCAGAGCCGTAGCAGAGCCAGAGCTGTAGCAGATCCAGAGCTGTAGCAGAGCCAGAGCCATAGCAGAGCCAGAGCCAGAGCCGTAGCAGAGCCAGAGCCATAGCAGAGCCAGAGCCAGAGCCGTAGCAGAGCCAGAGCCTGAGCCGTAGCAGAGCCAGAGCCGTAGCAGAGCCAGAGCCGTAGCAGAGCCAGAGCCGTAGCAGAGCCAGAGCCAGAACCGTAGCAGAGCCAGAGCCGTAGCAGAGCCAGAGCCGTAGCAGAGCCAGAGCCAGAGCCGTAGCAGAGCCAGAGCCGTAGCAGAGCCAGAGCCGTAGCAGAGCCAGAGCCAGAACCGTAGCAGAGCCAGAGCCGTAGCAGAGCCAGAGCCGTAGCAGAGCCAGAGCCAGAGCCAGAGCCGTAGCAGAGCCAGAGCCGTAGCAGAGCCAGAGCCGTAGCAGATCCAGAGCCGTAGCAGAGCCAGAGCCGTAGCAGAGCCAGAGCCAGAGCTGTAGCAGAGCCAGAGCCATAGCAGAGCCAGAGCCATAGCAGAGCCAGAGCTGTAGCAGAGCCAGAGCCAGAGCAGAGCCAGAGCCAGAGCCAGAACCGTAGCAGAGCCAGAGCCGTAGCAGAGCCAGAGCCAGAGCCGTAGCAGAGCCAGAGCCGTAGCAGAGCCAGAGCCGTAGCAGAGCCAGAGCAAGAGCCGTAGCAGAGCCAGAGCCGTAGCAGAGCCAGAGCCGTAGCAGAGCCAGAGCCAGAACCGTAGCAGAGCCAGAGCCGTAGCAGAGCCAGAACCAGAGCCGTAGCAGAGCCAGAGCCATAGCAGAGCCAGAGCCAGAGCCGTAGCAGAGCCAGAGCCAGAGCCGTAGCAGAGCCAGAGCCATAGCAGAGCCAGAGCCAGAGCCGTAGCAGAGCCAGAGCCTGAGCCGTAGCAGAGCCAGAGCCGTAGCAGAGCAAGAGCCAGAGCCGTAGCATAGCCAGAGCCGTAGCAGAGCCAGAGCCGTAGCAGAGCCAGAGCCAGAACCGTAGCAGAGCCAGATCCGTAGCAGATCCAGAGCCGTCGCAGAGCCGTAGCAGAGCCAGAGCCGTAGCAGAGCCAGAGCCATAGCAGAGCAAGAGCCAGAGCCGTAGCAGAGCCAGAGCCATAGCAGAGCAAGAGCCAGAGCCGTAGCAGAGCCAGAGCCATTGCAGAGCCGGAGCCGTAGCAGAGCCGTAGCAGAGCCAGAGCTGTAGCAGAGTCAGAGCCAGAGCCGTAGCAGAGCCAGAGCCATAGCAGAGCCAGAGCCAGAGCTGTAGCAGAGCCAGAGCCTGAGCCGTAGCAGAGCCAGAGCCGTAGCAGAGCCAGAGCCGTAGCAGAGCCAGAGCCGTAGCAGAGTAAGAGCCGTAGCAGAGCCAGAGTCATAGCAGAGCCAGAGCCGTAGCGGAGCCAGAGCCGTAGCAGAGCCAGAGCCGTAGCGGAGCCAGAGCCGTAGCAGAGCCAGAGCCGTAGCAGAGCCAGAGTCATAGCAGAGCCAGAGCCGTAGCGGAGCCAGAGCCGTAGCAGAGCCAGAGCCGTAGCAGAGCCAGAGCCATAGCAGAGCCAGAGCAAGAACCGTAGCAGAGCCAGAGCCGTAGCAGAGTAAAAGCCATAGCAGCGTCAGAGCTATGGCAGAGCCAGAGCCGTAGCAGAGCCAGAGCCATAGCAGAGCCAGAGCCAGAGCTGTAGCAGAGCCAGAGCCGTAGCAGAGCCAGAGCCAGAGCCGTAGCAGAGCCAGAGCCAGAGCCGTAGCAGAGCCAGAGCCGTAGCCGTAGCAGAGCCAGAGCCGTAGCCGTAGCAGAGCCAGAGCCGTAGCAGAGCAAGAGCCAGAGCCGTAGCAGAGCCAGAGCCGTAGCAGAGCCAGAGCCGTAGCAGAGCCAGAGCCAGAACCGTAGCAGAGCCAGAGCCGTAGCAGAGCCAGAGCCTGAGCCGTAGCAGAGCCAGAGCCGTAGCAGAGCAAGAGCCAGAGCCGTAGCAGAGCCAGAGCCGTAGCAGAGCCAGAGCCGTAGCAGAGCCAGAGCCGTAGCAGAGCCAGAGCCAGAACCGTAGCAGAGCCAGAGCCGTAGCAGAGCCAGAGCCGTAGCAGAGCCAGAGTCAGAACCGTAGCAGAGCCAGAGCCGTAGCAGAGCCAGAGCCAGAGCCGTAGCAGAGCCAGAGCCAGAGCTGTAGCAGAGCCAGAGCCGTAGCAGAGCCAGAGCCATAGCTGTAGCAGAGCCAGAGCCGTAGCAGAGCAAGAGCCAGAGCCGTAGCAGAGCCAGAGCCGTAGCAGAGCCAGAGCCGTAGCAGAGCCAGAGCCATAGCAGAGCCAGAGCCAGAGCCGTAGCAGAGCCAGAGCCTGAGCCGTAGCAGAGCCAGAGCTGTAGCAGAGCCAGAGCCGTAGCAGAGTCAGAGCCGTAGCAGAGCCAGAGCTGTAGCAGAGCCAGAGCCAGAGCCAGAACCGTAGCAGAGCCAGAGCCGTAGCAGAGCCAGAGCCGTAGCAGAGCCAGAGCCGTAGCAGAGCCAGAGCTGTAGCAGAGCCAGAGCAAGAACCGTAGCAGAGCCAGAGTCATAGCTGTAGCAGAGCCAGAGCCGTAGGAGAGCCAGAGCTGTAGCAGAGCCAGAGCCGTAGCAGAGCCAGAGCCGTAGCAGAGCCAGAGCCAGAACCGTAGCAGAGCCAGAGCCATAGCTGTAGCAGAGCCAGAGCCGTAGCAGAGCCATAGCTGTAGCAGAGCCAGAGCCGTAGGAGAGCCAGAGCCGAAGCAGAGCCAGAGCCGTAGCCGTAGCAGAGCCGTAGCCGTAGCAGAGCCAGAGCGGTAGCAGAGCCAGAGCTAGAACCGTAGCAGAGCCAGAGCCATAGCAGAGCCAGAGCCATAGCAGAGTCAGAGCCGTAGCAGAGCCAGAACCGTAGCAGAGCCAGAGCCGTAGCAGAGCCATAGCCAGAGCCGTAGCAGAGCCAGAGCCGTAGCAGAGCCATAGCAGAGCCAGAGCCAGAGCCGTAGCAGAGCCAGAGCCATAGCAGAGCCAGAGCCAGAGCCAGAACCGTAGCAGAGCCAGAGCCGTAGAAGAGTCAGAGCCGTAGCAGAGTCAGAGCAGTAGCAGAGCCAGAGCCGTAGCAGAGCCAGAGCCAGAGCCGTAGCAGAGCCAGAGCCAGAGCCGTAGCAGATCCAGAGCCGTAGCAGAGCCAGAGCCGTAACAGAGCCAGAGCCGTAGCAGAGCCAGAGCCAGAGCCGTAGCAGATCCAGAGCCGTAGCAGAGCCAGAGCCGTAGCAGAGCCAGAGCCAGAGCCGTAGCAGAGCCATAGCAGATCCAGAGCCGTAGCAGAGCCAGAGCCGTAGAAGAGCCAGAGCCGTAGCAGAGTCAGAGCCGTAGCAGAGCCAGAGCCGTAGCAGAGCCATAGCAGATCCAGAGCCGTAGCAGAGCCAGAGCCGTAGCAGAGCCAGAGCCGTAGCAGAGTAAGAGCCATAGCAGAGCCAGAGCCGTAGCAGATCCAGAGCCGTAGCAGAGCCGTAGCAGAGCCAGAGCCGTAGCAGAGCCAGAGCCGTAGCAGAGCCAGAGCCAGAGCCGTAGCAGAGCCAGAGCCGTAGCAGAGCCAGAGCCAGAGCCGTAGCAGAGCCGTAGCAGAGTAAGAGCCATAGCAGAGCCAGAGCCGTAGCAGAGCCAGAGCCGTAGCAGAGCCAGAGCCGTAGCAGAGCCAGAGCCGTAGCAGAGCCAGAGCCGTAGCAGAGTAAGAGCCATAGCAGAGCCAGAGCCGTAGCAGAGCCAGAGCCGTAGCAGAGCCAGAGCCAGAGCCGTAGCAGAGCCAGAGCCATAGCAGAGCCAGAGCCAGAGCCGTAGCAGAGCCAGAGCCTGAGCCGTAGCAGAGCCAGAGCCGTAGCAGAGCCAGAGCCGTAGCAGAGCCAGAGCCGTAGCAGAGTAAGAGCCATAGCAGAGCCAGAGCCGTAGCAGAGCCAGAGCTGTAGCAGATCCAGAGCTGTAGCAGAGCCAGAGCCATAGCAGAGCCAGAGCCAGAGCCGTAGCAGAGCCAGAGCCATAGCAGAGCCAGAGCCAGAGCCGTAGCAGAGCCAGAGCCTGAGCCGTAGCAGAGCCAGAGCCGTAGCAGAGCCAGAGCCGTAGCAGAGCCAGAGCCGTAGCAGAGCCAGAGCCAGAACCGTAGCAGAGCCAGAGCCGTAGCAGAGCCAGAGCCGTAGCAGAGCCAGAGCCAGAGCCGTAGCAGAGCCAGAGCCGTAGCAGAGCCAGAGCCGTAGCAGAGCCAGAGCCAGAACCGTAGCAGAGCCAGAGCCGTAGCAGAGCCAGAGCCGTAGCAGAGCCAGAGCCAGAGCCGTAGCAGAGCCAGAGCCGTAGCAGAGCCAGAGCCGTAGCAGATCCAGAGCCGTAGCAGAGCCAGAGCCGTAGCAGAGCCAGAGCCAGAGCTGTAGCAGAGCCAGAGCCATAGCAGAGCCAGAGCCATAGCAGAGCCAGAGCCGTAGCAGAGCCAGAGCCAGAGCAGAGCCAGAGCCAGAGCCAGAACCGTAGCAGAGCCAGAGCCGTAGAAGAGTCAGAGCCGTAGCAGAGCCAGAGCCGTAGCAGAGCCAGAGCCGTAGCAGAGCCAGAGCCAGAGCCGTAGCAGAGCCAGAGCCGTAGCAGAGTCAGAGCCGTAGCAGAGCCAGAGCCGTAGCAGAGCCAGAGCCGTAGCAGAGCCAGAGCCAGAGCCAGAGCCGTAGCAGAGCCAGAGCCAGAGCCGTAGCAGAGCCATAGCAGATCCAGAGCCGTAGCAGAGCCAGAGCCGTAGCAGAGCCAGAGCCAGAACCGTAGCAGAGCCAGAGCCAGAGCCGTAGCAGAGCCAGAGCCGTAGCTGAGCCAGAGCCGTAGCAGAGCCAGAGCAAGAGCCGTAGCAGAGCCAGAGCCGTAGCAGAGCCAGAGCCGTAGCAGAGCCAGAGCCAGAACCGTAGCAGAGCCAGAGCCGTAGCAGAGCCAGAACCAGAGCCGTAGCAGAGCCAGAGCCATAGCAGAGCCAGAGCCAGAGCCGTAGCAGAGCCAGAGCCAGAGCCGTAGCAGAGCCAGAGCCATAGCAGAGCCAGAGCCAGAGCCGTAGCAGAGCCAGAGCCTGAGCCGTAGCAGAGCCAGAGCCGTAGCAGAGCAAGAGCCAGAGCCGTAGCATAGCCAGAGCCGTAGCAGAGCCAGAGCCGTAGCAGAGCCAGAGCCAGAACCGTAGCAGAGCCAGATCCGTAGCAGATCCAGAGCCGTCGCAGAGCCGTAGCAGAGCCAGAGCCGTAGCAGAGCCAGAGCCATAGCAGAGCAAGAGCCAGAGCCGTAGCAGAGCCAGAGCCATAGCAGAGCAAGAGCCAGAGCCGTAGCAGAGCCAGAGCCATTGCAGAGCCGGAGCCGTAGCAGAGCCGTAGCAGAGCCAGAGCTGTAGCAGAGTCAGAGCCAGAGCCGTAGCAGAGCCAGAGCCATAGCAGAGCCAGAGCCAGAGCTGTAGCAGAGCCAGAGCCTGAGCCGTAGCAGAGCCAGAGCCGTAGCAGAGCCAGAGCCGTAGCAGAGCCAGAGCCGTAGCAGAGTAAGAGCCGTAGCAGAGCCAGAGTCATAGCAGAGCCAGAGCCGTAGCGGAGCCAGAGCCGTAGCAGAGCCAGAGCCGTAGCGGAGCCAGAGCCGTAGCAGAGCCAGAGCCGTAGCAGAGCCAGAGTCATAGCAGAGCCAGAGCCGTAGCGGAGCCAGAGCCGTAGCAGAGCCAGAGCCGTAGCAGAGCCAGAGCCATAGCAGAGCCAGAGCAAGAACCGTAGCAGAGCCAGAGCCGTAGCAGAGTAAAAGCCATAGCAGCGTCAGAGCTATGGCAGAGCCAGAGCCGTAGCAGAGCCAGAGCCATAGCAGAGCCAGAGCCAGAGCTGTAGCAGAGCCAGAGCCGTAGCAGAGCCAGAGCCAGAGCCGTAGCAGAGCCAGAGCCAGAGCCGTAGCAGAGCCAGAGCCGTAGCAGAGCCAGAGCCGTAGCAGAGCCAGAGCCAGAGCCGTAGCAGAGCCAGAGCCAGAGCCGTAGCAGAGCCAGAGCCGTAGCAGAGCCAGAGCCGTAGCAGAGACAGAGCCGTAGCAGAGCCAGAGCCGTAGCAGAGTAAGAGCCGTAGCAGAGCCAGAGTCATAGCAGAGCCAGAGCCGTAGCGGAGCCAGAGCCGTAGCAGAGCCAGAGCCATAGCAGAGCCAGAGCAAGAACCGTAGCAGAGCCAGAGCCGTAGCAGAGTAAAAGCCATAGCAGCGTCAGAGCTATGGCAGAGCCAGAGCCGTAACAGAGCCAGAGCCATAGCAGAGCCAGAGCAAGAACCGTAACAGAGCCAGAGCCGTAGCAGAGCCAGAGCCATAACAGAGCCAGAGCCGTTGCAGAGCCAGAGCCGTATCAGAGCCAGAGCCGTAGCAGAGTCAGAGCCGTAGCAGAGCCAGAGCCATAGCAGAGTCAGAGCCAGAGCCGTAGCAGAGCCAGAGCCGTAGCAGAGCCAGAGCCGTAGCAGAGCCAGAGCCAGAACCGTAGCAGAGCCAGAGCCGTAGCAGAGCCAGAGCAAGAGCCGTAGCAGAGCCAGAGCCGTAGCAGAGCCAGAGCCGTAGCAGAGCCAGAGCCGTAGCAGAGCCAGAGCCGTAGCAGAGTAAGAGCCGTAGCAGAGCAAGAGCCATAGCAGAGCCAGAGCCGTAGCAGAGCCAGAGCCATAGCAGAGCCAGAGCAAGAACCGTAGCAGAGCCAGAACCCTAGCAGAGCCAGAGCCATAGCTGTAGCAGAGCCAGAGCCGTAGGAGAGCCAGAGCTGTAGCAGAGCCAGAGCGGTAGCAGAGCCAGAGCTAGAACCGTAGCAGAGCCAGAGCCGTAGCAGAGCCAGAGCCATAGCAGAGTCAGAGCCGTAGCAGAGCCAGAGCCGTAGCAGAGCCAGAGCCGTAGCAGAGCCATAGCAGAGCCAGAGCCAGAGCCGTAGCAGAGCCAGAGCCATAGCAGAGCCAGAGCCAGAGCCAGAACCGTAGCAGAGCCAGAGCCGTAGAAGAGTCAGAGCCATAGCAGAGTCAGAGCCGTAGCAGAGCCAGAGCCGTAGCAGAGCCAGAGCCAGAGCCGTAGCAGAGCCAGAGCCAGAGCCGTAGCAGATCCAGAGCCGTAGCAGAGCCAGAGCCATAGCAGAGCCAGAGCCAGAGCTGTAGCAGAGCCAGAGCCGTAGCAGAGCCAGAGCCAGAGCCGTAGCAGAGCCAGAGCCAGAGCCGTAGCAGAGCCAGAGCCGTAGCAGAGCCAGAGCCGTAGCAGAGCCAGAGCCAGAGCCGTAGCAGAGCCAGAGCCAGAGCCGTAGCAGAGCCAGAGCCGTAGCAGAGCCAGAGCCGTAGCAGAGACAGAGCCGTAGCAGAGCCAGAGCCGTAGCAGAGTAAGAGCCGTAGCAGAGCCAGAGTCATAGCAGAGCCAGAGCCGTAGCGGAGCCAGAGCCGTAGCAGAGCCAGAGCCATAGCAGAGCCAGAGCAAGAACCGTAGCAGAGCCAGAGCCGTAGCAGAGTAAAAGCCATAGCAGCGTCAGAGCTATGGCAGAGCCAGAGCCGTAACAGAGCCAGAGCCATAGCAGAGCCAGAGCAAGAACCGTAACAGAGCCAGAGCCGTAGCAGAGCCAGAGCCGTAGCAGAGCCAGAGCCGTAACAGAGCCAGAGCCGTTGCAGAGCCAGAGCCGTATCAGAGCCAGAGCCGTAGCAGAGTCAGAGCCGTAGCAGAGCCAGAGCCATAGCAGAGTCGGAGCCAGAGCCGTAGCAGAGCCAGAGCCGTAGCAGAGCCAGAGCCGTAGCAGAGCCAGAGCCAGAACCGTAGCAGAGCCAGAGCCGTAGCAGAGCCAGAGCAAGAGCCGTAGCAGAGCCAGAGCCGTAGCAGAGCCAGAGCCGTAGCAGAGCCAGAGCCGTAGCAGAGTAAGAGCCGTAGCAGAGCAAGAGCCATAGCAGAGCCAGAGCCGTAGCAGAGCCAGAGCCATAGCAGAGCCAGAGCAAGAACCGTAGCAGAGCCAGAACCCTAGCAGAGCCAGAGCCATAGCTGTAGCAGAGCCAGAGCCGTAGGAGAGCCAGAGCTGTAGCAGAGCCAGAGCGGTAGCAGAGCCAGAGCTAGAACCGTAGCAGAGCCAGAGCCGTAGCAGAGCCAGAGCCATAGCAGAGTCAGAGCCGTAGCA
The DNA here is from genome assembly GCF_964263255.1 of Lissotriton vulgaris. Taxonomy (NCBI): domain Eukaryota; kingdom Metazoa; phylum Chordata; class Amphibia; order Caudata; family Salamandridae; genus Lissotriton; species Lissotriton vulgaris. The sequence continues at coordinate 78,078 of NW_028255647.1, forward strand.
GAGCCAGAGCCGTAGCAGAGCCAGAGCCGTAGCAGAGCCATAGCAGAGCCAGAGCCAGAGCCGTAGCAGAGCCAGAGCCATAGCAGAGCCAGAGCCAGAACCGTAGCAGAGCCAGAGCCGTAGAAGAGTCAGAGCCATAGCAGAGTCAGAGCCGTAGCAGAGCCAGAGCCGTAGCAGAGCCAGAGCCAGAGCCGTAGCAGAGCCAGAGCCGTAGCAGATCCAGAGCCGTAGCAGAGCCAGAGCCGTAGCAGAGCCAGAGGCGTAGCAGAGCCAGAGCCAGAGCCGTAGCAGAGCCATAGCAGATCCAGAGCCGTAGCAGAGCCAGAGCCGTAGCAGAGCCAGAGCCGTAGCAGAGTCAGAGCCGTAGCAGAGCCAGAGCCGTAGCAGAGCCATAGCAGATCCAGAGCCGTAGCAGAGCCAGAGCCGTAGCAGAGCCAGAGCCGTAGCAGAGTAAGAGCCATAGCAGAGCCACAGCCGTAGCAGAGCCATAGCAGATCCAGAGCCGTAGCAGAGCCAGAGCCGTAGCAGAGCCAGAGCCGTAGCAGAGCCAGAGCCGTAGCAGAGCCAGAGCCAGAGCCGTAGCAGAGCCAGAGCCGTAGCAGAGCCAGAGCCAGAGCCAGAGCCGTAGCAGAGCCGTAGCAGAGTAAGAGCCATAGCAGAGCCAGAGCCGTAGCAGAGCCAGAGCCGTAGCAGAGCCAGAGCCATAGCAGAGCCAGAGCCAGAGCCGTAGCAGAGCCAGAGCCTGAGCCGTAGCAGAGCCAGAGCCGTAGCAGAGCCAGAGCCGTAGCAGAGCCAGAGCCGTAGCAGAGCCAGAGCCGTAGCAGAGTAAGAGCCATAGCAGAGCCAGAGCCGTAGCAGAGCCAGAGCTGTAGCAGATCCAGAGCTGTAGCAGAGCCAGAGCCATAGCAGAGCCAGAGCCAGAGCCGTAGCAGAGCCAGAGCCATAGCAGAGCCAGAGCCAGAGCCGTAGCAGAGCCAGAGCCTGAGCCGTAGCAGAGCCAGAGCCGTAGCAGAGCCAGAGCCGTAGCAGAGCCAGAGCCGTAGCAGAGCCAGAGCCAGAACCGTAGCAGAGCCAGAGCCGTAGCAGAGCCAGAGCCGTAGCAGAGCCAGAGCCAGAGCCGTAGCAGAGCCAGAGCCGTAGCAGAGCCAGAGCCGTAGCAGAGCCAGAGCCAGAACCGTAGCAGAGCCAGAGCCGTAGCAGAGCCAGAACCGTAGCAGAGCCAGAGCCAGAGCCGTAGCAGAGCCAGAGCCGTAGCAGAGCCAGAGCCGTAGCAGATCCAGAGCCGTAGCAGAGCCAGAGCCGTAGCAGAGCCAGAGCCAGAGCTGTAGCAGAGCCAGAGCCGTAGCAGAGCCAGAGCCGTAGCAGAGCCAGAGCCAGAGCAGAGCCAGAGCCAGAGCCAGAACCGTAGCAGAGCCAGAGCCGTAGAAGAGTCAGAGCCGTAGCAGAGCCAGAGCCGTAGCAGAGCCAGAGCCAGAGCCGTAGCAGAGCCAGAGCCAGAGCCGTAGCAGAGCCAGAGCCGTAGCAGAGTCAGAGCCGTAGCAGAGCCAGAGCCGTAGCAGAGCCAGAGCCGTAGCAGAGCCAGAGCCAGAGCCGTAGCAGAGCCAGAGCCAGAGCCGTAGCAGAGCCATAGCAGATCCAGAGCCGTAGCAGAGCCAGAGCCGTAGCAGAGCCAGAGCCAGAACCGTAGCAGAGCCAGAGCCAGAGCCGTAGCAGAGCCAGAGCCGTAGCAGAGCCAGAGCCGTAGCAGAGCCAGAGCAAGAGCCGTAGCAGAGCCAGAGCCGTAGCAGAGCCAGAGCCAGAGCCGTAGCAGAGCCAGAGCCGTAGCAGAGCCAGAGCCAGAGCCGTAGCAGAGCCAGAGCCATAGCAGAGCCAGAGCCGTAGCAGAGCCAGAGCCGTAGCAGAGCCAGAGCCATAGCAGAGCCAGAGCCAGAGCCGTAGCAGAGCCAGAGCCTGAGCCGTAGCAGAGCCAGAGCCGTAGCAGAGCAAGAGCCAGAGCCGTAGCAGAGCCAGAGCCGTAGCAGAGCCAGAGCCGTAGCAGAGCCAGAGCCAGAACCGTAGCATAGCCAGATCCGTAGCAGATCCAGAGCCGTCGCAGAGCCGTAGCAGAGCCAGAGCCGTAGCAGAGCCAGAGCCATAGCAGAGCAAGAGCCAGAGCCGTAGCAGAGCCAGAGCCATAGCAGAGCAAGAGCCAGAGCCGTAGCAGAGCCAGAGCCATTGCAGAGCCGGAGCCGTAGCAGAGCCGTAGCAGAGCCAGAGCCGTAGCAGAGTCAGAGCCAGAGCCGTAGCAGAGCCAGAGCCATAGCAGAGCCAGAGCCAGAGCTGTAGCAGAGCCAGAGCCTGAGCCGTAGCAGAGCCAGAGCCGTAGCAGAGCCAGAGCCGTAGCAGAGTCAGAGCCGTAGCAGAGTAAGAGCCGTAGCAGAGCCAGAGTCATAGCAGAGCCAGAGCCGTAGCGGAGCCAGAGCCGTAGCAGAGCCAGAGCCGTAGCGGAGCCAGAGCCGTAGCAGAGCCAGAGCCGTAGCAGAGCCAGAGTCATAGCAGAGCCAGAGCAAGAACCGTAACAGAGCCAGAGCCGTAGCAGAGCCAGAGCCGTAACAGAGCCAGAGCCATAGCAGAGCCAGAGCAAGAACCGTAACAGAGCCAGAGCCGTAGCAGAGCCAGAGCCGTAACAGAGCCAGAGCCGTTGCAGAGCCAGAGCCGTATCAGAGCCAGAGCCGTAGCAGAGTCAGAGCCGTAGCAGAGCCAGAGCCATAGCAGAGTCAGAGCCAGAGCCGTAGCAGAGCCAGAGCCGTAGCAGAGCCAGAGCCGTAGCAGAGCCAGAGCCAGAGCCAGAACCGTAGCAGAGCCAGAGCCGTAGCAGAGCCAGAGCAAGAGCCGTAGCAGAGCCATAGCAGAGTCAGAGCCAGAGCCGTAGCAGAGCCAGAGCCGTAGCAGAGCCAGAGCCGTAGCAGAGCCAGAGCCGTAGCGCAGCCAGAGCCGTAGCAGAGCCAGAGCAAGAACCGTAGCAGAGCCAGAGCCGTAGCAGAGTAAAAGCCATAGCAGCGTCAGAGCTATGGCAGAGCCAGAGCCGTAACAGAGCCAGAGCCATAGCAGAGCCAGAGCAAGAACCGTAACAGAGCCAGAGCCGTAGCAGAGCCAGAGCCGTATCAGAGCCAGAGCCGTAGCAGAGTCAGAGCCGTAGCAGAGCCAGAGCCATAGCAGAGTCAGAGCCAGAGCCGTAGCAGAGCCAGAGCCGTAGCAGAGCCAGAGCCGTAGCAGAGCCAGAGCCAGAGCCAGAGCCAGAACCGTAGCAGAGCCAGAGCCGTAGCAGAGCCAGAGCAAGAGCCGTAGCAGAGCCAGAGCCGTAGCAGAGCCAGAGCCGTAGCAGAGCCCGAGCCGTAGCAGAGCCAGAGCCGTAGCGCAGCCAGAGCCGTAGCAGAGCCAGAGCAAGAACCGTAGCAGAGCCAGAGCCGTAGCAGAGTAAAAGCCATAGCAGCGTCAGAGCTATGGCAGAGCCAGAGCCGTAACAGAGCCAGAGCCATAGCAGAGCCAGAGCAAGAACCGTAACAGAGCCAGAGCCGTAGCAGAGCCAGAGCCGTAACAGAGCCAGAGCCGTTGCAGAGCCAGAGCCGTATCAGAGCCAGAGCCGTAGCAGAGTCAGAGCCGTAGCAGAGCCTGAGCCATAGCAGAGTCAGAGCCAGAGCCGTAGCAGAGCCAGAGCCGTAGCAGAGCCAGAGCCGTAGCAGAGCCAGAGCCAGAGCCAGAACCGTAGCAGAGCCAGAGCCGTAGCAGAGCCAGAGCAAGAGCCGTAGCAGAGCCAGAGCCGTAGCAGAGCCAGAGCCGTAGCAGAGCCAGAGCCGTAGCAGAGCCAGAGCCGTAGCAGAGTAAGAGCCGTAGCAGAGCCAGAGTCATAGCAGAGCCAGAGCCGTAGCGGAGCCAGAGCCATAGCAGAGCCAGAGCCATAGCAGAGCCAGAGCAAGAACCGTAGCAGAGCCAGAGCCGTAGCAGAGTAAAAGCCATAGCAGCGTCAGAGCTATGGCAGAGCCAGAGCCGTAACAGAGCCAGAGCCATAGCAGAGCCAGAGCAAGAACCGTAACAGAGCCAGAGCCGTAGCAGAGCCAGAGCCGTAACAGAGCCAGAGCCGTAGCAGAGCCAGAGCCGTAACAGAGCCAGAGCCATAGCAGAGCCAGAGCAAGAACCGTAACAGAGCCAGAGCCGTAGCAGAGCCAGAGCCGTAACAGAGCCAGAGCCGTTGCAGAGCCAGAGCCGTATCAGAGCCAGAGCCGTAGCAGAGTCAGAGCCGTAGCAGAGCCAGAGCTGTAGCAGAGCCAGAGCCATAGCAGAGTCAGAGCCAGAGCCGTAGCAGAGCCAGAGCCGTAGCAGAGCCAGAGCCGTAGCAGAGCCAGAGCCGTAGCAGAGCCAGAGCCGTAGCAGAGCCAGAGCCAGAACCGTAGCAGAGCCAGAGCTGTAGCAGAGCCAGAGCAAGAGCCGTAGCAGAGCTAGAGCCGTAACAGAGCCAGAGCCGTAGCAGAGCCAGAGCCGTAGCAGAGCCAGAGCCAGAGCCGTAGCAGAGCCAGAGCCGTAGCAGAGTAAAAGCCATAGCAGCGTCAGAGCTATGGCAGAGCCAGAGCCGTAACAGAGCCAGAGCCATAGCAGAGCCAGAGCAAGAACCGTAACAGAGCCAGAGCCGTAGCAGAGCCAGAGCCGTAACAGAGCCAGAGCCGTTGCAGAGCCAGAGCCGTATCAGAGCCAGAGCCGTAGCAGAGTCAGAGCCGTAGCAGAGCCAGAGCCGTAGCAGAGCCAGAGCCGTTGCAGAGCCAGAGTTGTATCAGAGCCAGAGCCGTAGCAGAACTAGTTTTCTCCCGTCCGCCGCACATCGAAATCCCAGGAGACCGGGGATAAACAGGGGGTGAGCTCTACGTAACATCGGGCCCTGGAATAAAGGGCAAAAGCTGGATTGTGGGTGACAACTACAGCAATAACAATGCAATAACCAATCAGACAACCAGGCCAAAGGAACCTCTGAGGAGGTGGAAAGAATCTTGGGTTATAGTGCATCAGTTCAGTGCATACAACTGCGCAAGTACAGGGGACCGTATAACCTTCATCGTCAGGGTATATTTGGTGAATGGGACATGATTTCTACTTTGAATTTGATGGAACCAAGCTCACTAAAGACATACAGGCGGATTCTAAGACAAAAACTAAAATTAATTAACGTGGACAGCATTTAGTTTGAACAAAAGTTCCAGAAACCTAGAAGATTGGTGTAGTGGGAAATATAAATCAAACTTAGAAAAATCAGGTTTCCTTGCTTTTCCGGAGAAGCTGCGACAAGTGTTCTGCTCCCCGGTGCACTGAACTTGTCCAGTCGGTGTGCAGGATCCCAGGACTGGTCATCACATTCATAGCCATCGGGGGTCTCATCCACAGCAGACACTGAAATAACAGAACAAATATTGGGAAAGCGAATGTCTTCAGAAATAGGGTGCTAAGTCTTGGCTAAATTCTCCCACCCTAACAACAGTAGCAATAAAAACGACGCTTTGTATGAAAATAAAATAGATGTTATGTTCAACTCATGATGCACAGAATTTATTGACTTCATTTTTGCCCAGAATAGAAATTCTTTCCCCTTGACTGCTGATGAATAGTGTGTGTTTTGGTGTTTTTAGACCTGTACATTGTGTCACTCGTTTACAAGAGTCCAGCACCGTCGAGCATATCTTTTCATGAGTCTCTGGCGGCACAGGCGGCACAGTCACATCTATGAGGCGCGGCTTTTCATGGCCTCATAGATATAGAGTAAGGCTCAAAGCGCTGCCTTGCCTTACTCTACATCAAGGAGGCGTCCCACTCAACACCCTTGGAATTTAACACTGCCCCAGATGTACCAAATCACGTAAACCTGGGGCAGCACCAAACAATGTCTCTCCAAAGTATGAGAGAAATGCTGACATTTCTCCTCATTTTATCCCTTTTCAATGTGTGCCGCCTTCTGCAGCAGACGTAGAATGAGTACAATGCCTCTTGTGATTGTTTTTGTGCATGAAGGTACCTCTCCCAGCATAAAAACAATTGTGTCATCAACACAGACACGCTTGTACCATGGTGCAAGGGTGCCTGTGTTGGCACTCGATTGCTAATTGTGCACAGGCGCTAGCTGAAGGGAGAGAAATGTGCCATATTGTGTAAATTTGTACGTTCCTTCCGTTTCGAATTGGGATAGCGCAGCGCAGCAGAATGACATGAGCTGTTCTCCTATGCCGAATCATAGTAAATGAGGCCCAGTATTCTCCATGTCTGGGAGACTTTCGACAACAATACACCTGCATATCAGGCATGCTCAAGAGCGCACTGTACCCTTGGGTTTCCAGGGAACCCTTAGCGGAAGAGGCTAAGATTAGGCTGCATGCCTTAGCGTGTATGCTGGCTCTAAACTCTACTGCATGATTCTTGGTTTTAAATATTGACTTACTTTTTTTAAAACAAACTTTTAAAAATGTAATCTTTTATTTAATATTCTTTGGCGTAAAAGACTATGAAGATGTACTGCTTACCTGGAGTTTGAATCTGAGCCCGTTATTGCCCGCACATCACACAGAGTTCACATGTTGCAGACGCTTCCTTCATTTCATCTCGCATTTTGCATTTTTTTCCCTCCCCTTCCAGGAGGAAGGCTCACTCTGAGCCGCCATCTTTGTGCTGCAGCGCTCTTGTGGTTGGCAAGCACCGGTATTTCATGGGCCTGCCACCGAGGATGTGCAGCGGATGCGTGCACAGGGTGCACACCTAGTGTGCCAAAAGCATTCCAAAGGCAAGACCGTCTGCACCCGTCCATGTCAAGAACGCAACCAGCACCAGCCAAGCTGCCCAATCTCCCCCAGGTATCTTTGTGCCTTCTGACCTTCTCAAAGCGCTTAACACGGCAGGAAATGTAACTATTATTTTATATCCCATAAAATCAAAGGCATACTTACTTGTCTTGAATGTAGAACCGAACTGAGAATTTTTTAGACAAGCCCTTTGATACCCGCTTGCTCTCTTTGAAAACATGCCGAAGACATCAATGAGATGATCACTGACTTACAACTTTATTTTCTATTCATTACTGGGACATGGCTTAAGGAATGGTGTAACCCTAACATCGCATTAGTACTTCCTCACAATTATACCATCTGTAGAGTAGACAGAAGTGAAACAAGGGGAGGAGGGCTGGTCATTATTCATCCTTAGTCTTTGCAATGTATAAACTTTCACCTCTCCTCCCTGAAAGGACCAGAAACTCTGAGTTTATGTTTCTAAATGAATGTCTCCTCTTTTTTAGGAGTCCTGATCGAACGACCCCCTGGCCCAGGTTCGAATTCCTGGAATCCTTAGGTGGTTCGTTAGGCCACCTTATGATCCGGTATTCAAATTTGACTCTTTTAGACAATTTTAATCTCTATTTAGAATACCAAAGCAATCCTGGAGCAGATAACCTCATTGAAACATTAGAAACTCTTTGACTTTACCAATTGGCCTCAGTCCCTACCCACCAGGCCTGGCACACCATTGATGGAGTATGTTTACATGTCACTTCTCTAACAGTCAGCACCCCAGTGACCCCAGTCCGGTCAGACTATATGCTAATTCCATCCAACATTATTCAAAACCAACCCTAATACCAAGCTGTAAATGTGCTAAGATGCTAGCTAAGCCAGCATTGCCTCATTGCTGCAAGAGCTACCCTACCCACTGTATCAGGTAACACCTTAGATGACACCTGATGCTTTAAAACAAGTATACAGGCGATTAGTGATGAACTAGGCCCTGTAGTGCAAGCTACACATTAAAAGAAAACACTATTTCAGCATACGCATACACTAACAGAACTCCACCTCCAGTGCAAATAACTGGAACGGAGATGGAGAAGAGCATACAGTGCAGATGAACTGAACCTCTTCAGATGAAGCAGAACAAAATACCATCTAGAAATTAAGCTAGAGAAAAAAAGTATTTCTCAAACAAAATCTTAGATGCTCAAATGATCAGAAAATTATTTTCACAGTGGTAAAATCCTTTACTAACCCACAAATGTTAGTTAAGGACATACCTCCATCACAGATGGTATGTGACCAGATCTTTGTCATCTTTAGACAAAACATTCTTAACACTCTGGACTCTGTACTTAATAACTAGCCACTTGTAAGCGATCTCCGAAGGCCTATGGAAAATGTATTATCCTGCGTGGTTTTTGTGAATATGCAAAAAACTCAATAAACACAAGTTTGAAAAAAAACAAAAAATGTTTCATATATGCTAGCATTTACGCTGCCTACAATGGAATTTGGAAAATCACACAACAAGAGTTCGCAGAGAGAATACAGGAGATAGACCGTATTAACTTAGAGAAGGCATTAGCTGTGGTAGACAATGGGTTAACAACTTTGACCTCCAGGATTTATTCATTGGGCAACATTGTATCTTCTGCTATTGACACACTTGAGCAAGATTTAGCCATGTTACAACGTGGGCAATCTCAGTTACGTTCTATTGTGTCATTGACATGGACGCTGCAATGTTTGCATACAGGCTTTATGCCTTAGCGTTATATTAACAGTACGTCTGGTTTTTTAATACAATCTAAAAGATGCACAGATTGAAATGGCACAAAGGGGAGCTAAATATACAATGCTGCGTATTGAAAAATTGGAAAGGCTACCGTTCACTGTGGAAGAATCACCATCTACAGAGTGGCTAATCTAAGGCCATATCACCCTACCGGTCACTACTTTTTAGTTTCAGTATTGCCTTGAGCAAAGGCAGGTAGGCAATTATGAAAAGTTGGGTAAAGAATGCATTAAGGAATCCTGGGAATTACCATACAGATTTCGATGCCGGAGTAGGGATCGAGAAGTGTTTCTTAGTGGTACAAAGTCCAAGAACGCTTTAAGCGGTTCTCTCATGTGCCAGGACATTTCATTGCACGGAACTTATAATGGTTCAGTAGCAAATCTGTCTTGCCACATGAAAGGGACTCCAGCGGCTGTGATCACTTCTGTTTTCGATCTGCTCTCAAATGGGAGTTACTTGATGCTGAATGATCAAGGTTGCTGTGGCATGCTTGCGGGCATTGCCTATCTGGTCACCGTGAACTCCAGGGTTACTTGCTGTATACAAGTATTGTTTCCCCCAACAAGTGCAAACAGGGAGGCACCATTATGGCCTTCGCTGAATGTTTCTTTTATACAATTTGATACTTTGAGCAGACTGAAAGCCATGCTTTTATAGCAAACTGTACCCTTAACCTCTGCTCGAGAGAGACCTTTGATCTTCAAATTGCAAGGACCTCGACCGATTTACAGGCACTTGTACGTACAAACTTCCCCTTTTATTTCATAGAAATGGTGGGTCGTATCTTTAACATGTCTAATACGAGTGGTATTATACACCTATTTAAGACCATAGGGTCTGGATTTCTAAGCACCTTCCAAACAGTCCTCGGTGTTATCCCAAATTTTAATACACTCTGTATTTGGAAGCATCTCTGGAGGCTTACCTCTGATCCTGCTTTTAATAGCTGGAATCCTGATCATCGTTTACCTGATACGCTATGGATGCCCAACTCACCACCGAAGTGGCGAAAGGACTTCTGGAGCGTAAATACTGTGAACGCATGGTACAACTTCTGGGCGTTCCACACCAGCGAGAACTGAGTGCTTTCTGGTTTTTATTGTTTAGACCAATCTGGATGGATTGCATCATACCTGTCCTTCGATGCCTGTTTTGCAGGGAAAAAGACATGTTGTACATCTGTCTGACACTTGAAACGGAGACGCCAGCGGACTTAAACTCCAGGATGGAACCATTGTGGTCCCATGCTTGGCTATGTCCTCAGCGTATTCCCATCCTGACAACGGCATTCCTTGAAGATCTGCAGGGGCCTTTCAGTACAGATGTGCTCTTGTTGCCTGTTATTTTGGTGGTCCTCAGCACCGGGACACTCTGTGTGAGTAGCCATGCGCTCTATAAATACCTATTTTCCTTTCATTTCAGATGAGGTGAGCATCGCCTCCAACACTAGCGCTGACACATCTACAAGCGCTACAACAAGCCACGTGGAAACTCAGGCCGATATAACTATGGGCAGTACTAAACACCATCTGTGCTCCATTGACATACTGTGAGGAATATTGCAATTTCCATCACCTACAGCGAGTGACTTTGGGGACTCGGGGGACTTTAAATTTGATGTTGAGTCTTCCGGCCAGGACATTTAATCTACAATAGGCTCATCTTGTGCTGGGATAGCATCCAGCATTTCCGTCTATTTTCAGACTTGGATTACAATTGGAACATTCCCTACTAAATTGACACTATCACTAGAGAAAGCATGGCCTTCAAAACGCTTTTAAGAATTTTAGATGCTATAAACTAACTCAGTCAGAGCTTTAACTTGAATGCTAATTTGAAGACTGACTCTACAGATACCTTTTTCCATCTTGAAATGTTTTTAGAATATTTTAATATTTTAAATTTTTTTAAATGATTTTACGTGGCTAACCGAAAATGTTATGCGCTACTACCAAATACAAAATTCGGAGTATGATGTCAGTTCATTATTGTTAAATATTCAGAAGAGGAGTGGGTGTTATATTTCATATAGTTGCCCTAATGTAGGCATGAATTTATATGCCCTAACATAGGCATAAACTTTCACCTACCGTAGCTCCTTATACTCCACAGTAACGGGCTCTGAGGGCTGAGCCTTATCAAGTCTGCGGTGTGGGTGCAGAAGAAGGTTTTTTCCTGAACAATAGGCCTCTCATAGCATCTTCGAGGTACTTGTCTACTTTAAAACCAGGCAGGGGCTATACACCCCCCTTCACTACTTAGAAACAAGGCAGTGGCTACACGCCATTCCATTATAAAGTTCTCCATCCTACATCCTTTTTCAAAGAACCTACTCCAGACTGCAGGGCGCAAACAAGTGGCACACAGATCATGGTGAAACCTTTCAGTAGATTCCTTTAATGAGGTGTTCTATATGGAAAAACAAAAGAAAGACATGGAAGTCTCCATATTGTTGGACACCTTTAATAAGGCCTTTGTGAAAGCACTGGACTCTGTAATCCCAATAAAAAATAGCAAAGGCCCTACCCATAGGCGAACATCAGCACCCTGGTATTCTGCAGAGCTGAGATCTGAAAAATCCATCTGTAAGGAGCTAGAGAGACACTGGCGAGCGAGTAAGGACCCCCAGAACAGACAAAAATACAAACAAGCATTGTCCAGCTACCATCTTAGTCTAAAGTCAGCCAGACGCACATATATTATGAACCAAATTGAGCTTTCTAGCAACTCTTCAAAAGCTCTCTTTGACATAGTAAGGGAGTTCGTATCCCCTCAAGTCTGCAAACAATCTACCGTGGAAACTCAAGAATTTTGTAACTCTTTAGCAGTATATTTTCAGGATAAAATATCCAATATTTATTTCAATTTTTCATCTACCACCACGCTGAACCCGGAATCTCTAGGCTACTCCGAGGGACCAGTAAAGCGGGTAGATTGCACCCTTGATTGCAATGAACCTACCACGCTGGAAGAGGTTTGTAAGGCACTGTCCACTGCCAAATCGGGCTCACCCAAAGACCTCTGCCCTCCCGAAATGATGGCCCTACTAGCCACCAGCTGTGCACCAGCCACCCAAAAAATGTTCAGTCTATACAATCAGTTATTATACCTACTATTTGAAAGGAAGCGTTCGCACGCCCAATACTGAAAAAGCCCTCAGCAGATCCTCAAGATCTTGGCAACTACCGCCTTATCTCCCTGCTCCCATTACTGGCTAAATTGCTTGAAAGTATGATTAACAGGCAACTAAGCCGTTATCTGGAAACCAATAAAATATTGGACCCTTCACAATCGGGCTTTCGCCCTGGTTTCAGCACGGAGACAGCCATATTAGCCATGACTGACTCCCTTAGGCTGACACCAGACGCAGGGGGATGAGCCATATTGATCCCATTAGACCTCTCCGTGGCATTCAACACCATCTCACACATAAAGCTCGCGGAGAGGCTAGCCTCCTGTGGCATTCAATGAGTAGCCCTTAAATGGCTACAGCACTTTATGTCCGACAGAACCCAACCCGTCATCCTGGGTCCCTATCAATCAGGAAAAATGCCTCTGGACAAGGGTGTATCTCAGGGCTCTTGCTTGAGCCCAACCATTTTGAACATATATATGGCTCCTCTGTAAAAAAGTACTAGAACATCTGGGCTTCAAAATGATTTCCTACGCTGACGACACCCAGTTTATGTTCACAATCGGTCCTAATCTAGAAGCTGACAAAGCACGTTTCTCCAAGGGCATATTGGCAATTTACAACTGGATGACTAATAACTGTCTCCAGTTGAACCCTGGAAAAACAGAAATTATGCAACTGGGGAAAGCCTTGGTAGTTTGGTCAAGCGAATGGTGGCCTTCACAGTTGGGCTGTAGCCCCTGTTCCCAAAGTGTCAAAAATCTTGGATTAAAATTGGACCAATCGCTAACGATGAAGGATCATACAGCAGTCACGACAAGCTCTTGCTATTATAACCTACAACTACTTCGTAAAATCCTCCCATACATGCCTTCTAATCACCGCAGAACCCTTGTTCAAGCAATGGTGATTAGTCGCTTAGACTAAGGCAATGCCCTGCTGGTGGAAGTGGGTGGAACACTGCTAAATAAATTACAGGTGATTCAAAATACAGCTGCCAGAATGATTTTAAACATTCCAGCTGGCTCCCCCTCTGAACCCTTGCTAAAAGAACTGCTAGAAGAACTGCATTGGCTGCCAGAAAGGAAGAGATCCTTTTTGGGTCTTGGCCTAGCGTACACTGCGCAGCAGTGTCGCGCAGCCGAGAATTTATGTCTCTTAGTACGGGGGCTTGAATCCGCCCCTCTTCTCCATTGTCTGGCTTCCTAAACTCTGCTCAAGCCCCGTATTTTTCGGATTCGGGGGCGTATTTTTATCAGTTTTTTAACTCTGTGACGTCATCAGTCACTCAACTGCAAAATCCACTCCCCGAATGCGAAAATGGCACCGCTTTTGTGACGCTATTTCTGCCCAACCGCCGCTGGAAGAAGACGAGAAGCTGATGAGTCCTCCGCTGAGTACTCGCTTTTCTTGCCTCTCTACTCTGATTGTGCCCGTGTTTTTGCCCCTGTCTCCTTGTTGTGTGTCTGCCCCCTCATTGTGCGTCTGCCCCCTCGCTGTGCTTGCTCCCATGGCCCCTCATTGCTCGTGCTTGCTCTCCTGCTCCCTCGTTCGTTGTGCTTGCTCCACTGACCCCTCGTTACTTGTGCTTGCTCCCCTGCCCCCTCGTTCATTTTGCTTGCTCCCCTGCCCCCTTGTTCGTTGTGCTTGCTCCCCTGTTCCCTCGTTGCTTGTGCTTGCTCCCCTGCCCCCTCGTTGCTTGTTGTGCCTCTGTGCCCTGCTTGTGATCCGGTTTTTGTGCCTGTGCCCGTTTTTGTGCCTCTGTGCTCCCCTGCCCCCTCATTGCTTGTTGTGCCTCTGTGCCCCCCTGTCCCCTCGTTGCTTGTTGTGCCTCTTTGCACTGATTGGGACCCGGTTTTTGTGCCTCTGTGCCCCTCTGCCCCATCGTTGCTTGTTGTGCCCCCCTACCCCCTCGTTGCTTGTTGTGCCTCTGTGCCCTGCTCGTGATCCAGTTTTTGTGCCTCTATCCCCCCCACCCCCCTCGTTGGTTGTGCTTGATGTCCTGCCCCCCCTTGTTGGTTGTGCTTGCTGTCCTGCCCCCTCGTTGCTTGTGCGTCTGCCCCCTCGCTGTGCTTGCTCCCCTGCCCCCTCATTGCTCGTGCTTGCTCTCCTGCTCTCTTGTTCGTTGTGCTTGCTCCCCTGTCCCCTTGTTGCGCCTCTGTGCCCTGCTTGTGCTGTTTTTTGTGCCTCTGTGCCCGTTTTTTGTGCCTCTGTGCCCCCCTGCCCCCTCGTTGCTTGTTGTGCCTCTGTGCCCCCCTGCCGCCTCGTTGCTTGTTGTGCCTCTGTGCCCTGCTTGTGATCCGGTTTTTGTGCCTCTGTGCTGCCTTGCTCGTGATCCGGTTTTTGTGCCTCTGTGCTTCCCTGCCTGCGATCCGGTTTTGTGCCTCTGTTCTCCCCTTGATCCGGTTTTTGTGCCTTTGTGCCTCCCTGCCCCCTTGTTGCTTGTTGTGCCCCTGTGCCCTGCTTGTGATCCGGTTTTTGTGCCTCTGGGCCCCCCTGCCCCCTCGTTGCTTGTTGTGCCTCTTTGCCCTGCTTGTGATCTGATTTTTATGCCTCTGTGCCCCCCTGTTGCTTGTTGTGCCTCTGTGCCCTGCTTGTGATCCGGTTTTTGTGCCTGTCACCCCTGCCTCCTCGTTGCTTGTTGTGCCTCCCTGCCCCCTAGTTTTTTGTGCCTCTGTGCCCGGTTTTTGTGCCTCTGTCCTCCCCTGCCTCCTCATTGCTCGTGCTTGCTCTCCTGCTCCCTCGTTTGTTGTGCTTGCTCCCCTGACCCCTCGTTTCTTGTGCTTGCTCCCCTGCCCCCTCATTAGTTGTGCTTGATCCCCTGCCCCCTCGTTGCTTGTGCTTGCTCCCCTGCCCCCTCGTTGCTTGTTGTGCCTCTGTGCCCTGCTTGTGATCCGGTTTTTGTGCCTCTGTGCTCCCCTGCCCCCTCGTTGCTTGTTGTGCCTCTGTGCCCCCCTGGCCCCTTGTTGCTTGTTGTGCCTCTTTGCACTGCTTGTGACCCGGTTTTTGTGCCTCTGTGCCCCCCTGCCCCATCGTTGCTCGTTGTGCCCCCCTACCCCCTTGTTGCTTGTTGTGCCTCTGTGCCCTGCTTGAGATCGGGTTTTGTACCTCTGTGCCCAGTTTTTGTGCCTCTGTGGCCCCCTGCCCCCTCGTTGCTTGTTGTGCCTCTGTGCCCTGCTTGTGATACGGTTTTTGTGCCTTTGCCCCCCTCGTTGGTTGTGCTTGCTGTCCTGCCCTCCCTCGTTGGTTGTGCTTGCTGTCCTGCCCCCTCGTTACTTGTGCTTGTTCCCCTGTCCCCTCGTTGCTGGTTGTGCCTCTGTGCCCTGCTTGTGATCCAGTTTTTATGCCTCTGTGTCCCCCTGCCCCCTCGTTGCTTGTTGTGCCTCTTTGCACTGCTTGTGACCCGGTTTTTGTGCCTCTGTGCCCCCCTGCCCCATCGTTGCTCGTTGTGCCCCCCTACCCCCACGTTGCTTGTTGTGCCTCTGTGCCCTGCTTGTGATCCGGTTTTTGTGCCTCTGTGGCCCCCTGCCCCCTCGTTGCTTGTTGTGCCTCTGTGCCCTGCTTGTGATCCGGTTTTTGTGCCTCTGTGCCCTGCTTGTGATCCGGTTTTTGTGCCTCTGAGTCCTCCGGTGAGTACTCGCTTTTCTTGCCTCTCTACCCGGATTGTGCCCGTGTTTTTGCCTCTGTCTCCTCATTGTGCGTCTGCCCCCTCGTTGTGCATCTGCCCGCTCGCTGTGCTTGCTCCCCTGCCCCCTCATTGCTCGTGCTTGCTCTCCTGCTCCCTCGTTCGTTGTGCTTGCTCCCCTGACCCCTTGTTGCTTGTGCTTGCTCCCCATACCCCTCGTTGCTTGTGCTTGCTCCCCTGCCCCCTCGTTCGTTGTGCTTGCTCCCCTGCCCCCTCGTTGCTTGTGCTTGCTCCACTGCCCCTTCGTTGCTTGTTGTGCCTCTGTGCCCTGCTTGTGATCCGGTTTTTGTGCCTGTGCCCGGTTTTTGTGCCTCTGTGGTCCCCTGCCCCCTCGTTGCTTGTTGTGCCTCTGTGCCCCCCTGCCCCCTTGTTGCTTGTTGTGCCTCTTTGCACTGATTGTGACTCGGTTTTTGTGCCTCTGTGCCCCCCTGCCCCATCGTTGCTCGTTGTGCCCCCTACCCCCTTGTTGCTTGTTGTGCCTCTGTGCCCTGCTTGTGATCCGGTTTTTGTGCCTCTGCCCCCCCTCGTTGGTTGTGCTTGATGTCCTGCCCCCCCTTGTTGGTTGTGCTTCCTGTCCTGCCCCCTCGTTGCTTGTGCGTCTGCCCCCTCGCTGTGCTTGCTCCCCTGCCCCCTCATTGCTCGTGCTTGCTCTCCTGCTCCCTCGTTCGTTGTGCTTGTTCCCCTGTCCCCTTGTTGCGCCTCTGTGCCCTGCTTGTGCTGTTTTTTGTGCCTCTGTGCCCGTTTTTTGTGCCTCTGTGCCCCCCTGCCCCCTCATTGCTTGTTGTGCCTCTGTGCCCCCCTGCCCCCTCGTTGCTTGTTGTGCCTCTGTGCCCTGCTTGTGATCCGGTTTTGTGCCTCTGTGCTGCCTTGCTCGTGATCCGGTTTTTGTGCCTCTGTGCTCCCCTGCCTGCGATCCAGTTTTGTGCCTCTGTGCTCCCCTTGATCCGTTTTTTGTGCCTTTGTGCCTCCCTGCCCCCTCGTTGCTTGTTGTGCCGCTGTGCCCTGCTTGTGATCCGGTTTTTGTGCCTCTGGGCCCTCCTGCCCCCTCGTTGCTTGTTGTGCCTCTGTGCCCTGCTTGTGATCCGGTGTTTGTGCCTGTCCCCCCCTGCCCCCTCGTTTTTTGTGCCTCTGTGCCCGGTTTTTGTACCTCTGTCCTCCCCTGCCCCCTCATTGCTCGTGCTTGCTCTCCTGCTCCTTCGTTTGTTGTGCTTGCTCCCCTGACCCCTCGTTTCTTGTGCTTGCTCCCCTGCCCCCTCGTTAGTTGTGCTTGCTCCCCTGCCCCCTCGTTGCTTGTGCTTGCCCCCCTGCCCGCTTATTGCTTGTGCTTGCTCCCCTGCCCCCTCGTTGCTTGTTTTGCCTCTGTGCCCTGCTTGTGATCCGTTTTTATTGCCTGCTTTTTGTGCCTCTGTGCTCCCCTGCCCCCTCGTTGCTTGTTGTGCCTCTGTGCCCCCCTGCCCCCTTGTTGCTTGTTGTGCCTCTTTGCACTGCTTGTGACCCGGTTTTTGTGCCTCTGTGCCCCCCTGCCCCATCGTTGCTCGTTGTGCCCCCCTACCCCCTTGTTGCTTGTTGTGCCTCTGTGCCCTGCTTGTGATCCGGTTTTGTGCCTCTGTGCCCGTTTTTTGTGCCTCCGTGGCCCCCTGCCCCCTCGTTGCTTGTTGTGCCTCTGTGCCCTGCTTGTGATCCGGTTTTTGTGCCTCTGCCCCCCCCTTGTTGGTTGTGCTTGCTGTCCTGCCCCCCCCTCGTTGCTTGTGCTTGTTCCCCTGTCCCCTCGTTGCTTGTTGTGCCTCTGTGCCCTGCTTGTGATCCAGTTTTTATGCCTCTGTGCCCCCCTGCCCCCTCGTTGCTTGTTTTGCCTCTTTGCACTGCTTGTGACCCGGCTTTTGTGCCTCTGTGCCCCCCTGCCCCCTCGTTGCTTGTTTTGCCTCTTTGCACTGCTTGTGACCCGGTTTTTGTGCCTCTGTGCCCCCCTGCCCCATCGTTGCGCCCCCTACCCCCACGTTGCTTGTTGTGCCTCTGTGCCCTGCTTGTGATCCGTTTTTTGTGCCTCTGTGGCCCCCTGCCCCCTCGTTGCTTGTTGTGCCTCTGTGCCCTGCTTGTGATCCGGTTTTTGTGCCTCTGTGGCCCCCTGCCCCCTCGTTGCTTGTTGTGCCTCTGTGCCCTGCTTGTGATCCGGTTTTTGTGCCTCTGTGCCCTTCTTGTGCCTCTGCGCCCTGCTTGTGCCTCTGTTCCCTGCTTGTGATCCGGTTTTTGTGCCCTGCTTGTGACCCGGTTTTTGTGTTGCGCCCCGGCCCTCTCGTTGGTTGTGCTTGCTGTCCTGCCCCCCCCCCCTCATTGGTTGTGCTGGCTGTCATGCCCCCCCCTTGTTGGTTGTGCTGCTGTCCTGTCCCGCCCTCATTGGTTGCGCTTGCTTTCCTGCCCCCCCTCGTTGGTTGTGCTTGCTGTCCTGCCCCCCCCGTTGGTTGTGCTTGCTTGTGATCCGGTTTTTGTGCCTCTGTGCCATGCTTGTGCCTCTGCGCCCTGCTTGTGATCCGGTTTTTGTGTTGCGCCCCTGCCCCCTCGTTGGTTGTGCTTGCCTTCCTGCCCCCCCCTCGTTCGTTGTGTCTATGCTGTCCCGCCCTCCCCTCATTGGTTGCACTTGCTGTCCTGCCCCCCCCCTCATTGGTTGCGCTTGCTGTCCTGCCCCCCCACCAGTTGGTTGTGCTTGCTTGTGATCCGGTTTTTGTGCCTCTGTGCCCTGCTTGTGATCCGGTTTTTGTGCCTCTGTGCCCTGCGTGTGATCCGGTTTTTGTGCCCCGATTGTGATCCGGTTTTTGTGTTGCTCTCCTGCCCCCCGCCCCCTCGTTGGTTGTGCTTGCTGTCCTGCCCCCTCCCTCGTTGGTTGTGCTTGCTGTCCTGCCCCCCCCCCCTGTTGGTTGTGCTTGCTTGTGATCTGGTTTTTGTGCCTCTGTGCCCTGCTTGTGCCTCTGTTCCCTGCTTGTGCCTCTGTGCCCTGCTTGTGATCCGTTTTTTGTGTTGCTCTCCTGCCCCCTCGTTGGTTGTGCTTGCTCTCCTGACCACCCCCCTCGTTTGTTGTGCTTGCTGGCCTGCCCCCCGTTGGTTGTGCTTACTGTCCTGCCCCCCCACCCCTCGGTTGTGCTTGCTTGTGATCCGGTTTTTGTGCCTCTGTGCGCTGATTGTGATCCGGTTTTTGTGTCTCTGTGCCCTGCTTGTGATCCGGTTATTGTGCCTCTGTGCCCTGCTTGTGATCCGGTTTTTGTGCCTCTGTGCCCTGCTTGTGATCCGGTTTTTGTGCTTCTGTGCCCTGCTTTTGCCTCTGTGCCTCTGTGCTTCCGAGCTGAATGGTCGCTCCCCAGTGTCTCTATCGACACCTGGTATCGTAGAAGCTGCGCTCTGTTTCACAACTGCCTCGCTATTTATACCTGCTGTGTGCCTCGCTTGTCGCTTCTGCTCTGTATACATATTTGTTTATTAGCATTGTTACTGCTCTGTGCTAGCGCGTTATCCCCAAGCGCTCGGCTGTGATCCCCCCTCCGCTGCTATTTTGTTTGTTGTTGTCTTGCTAGGAAGCCCGCCCCGCCTCCCAGCTGAGCCGCCCTCCCACAGACTACATAGAGCGCTCCGTTACCTCGAAGCGCTGTGACTCTCTTCGCTTCCGAGCTGAATGGTCGCTCCCCAGTGTCTCTATCGACACCTGGTATCGTAGAAGCTGCGCTCTGTTTCACAACTGCCTCGCTATTTATACCTGCTGTGTGCCTCGCTTGTCGCTTCTGCTCTGTATACATATTTGTTTATTAGCATTGTTACTGCTCTGTGCTAGCGCGTTATCCCCAAGCGCTCGGCTGTGATCCCCCCTCCGCTGCCATTTTGTTTGTTGTTGTCTTGCTAGGAAGCCCGCACCGCCTCCCAGCTGAGCCGCCCTCCCACAGACTACATAGAGCGCTCCGTTACCTCGAAGCGCTGTGACTCTCTTCGCTTCCGAGCTGAATGGTCGCTCCCCAGTGTCTCTATCGACACCTGGTATCGTAGAAGCTGCGCTCTGTTTCACAACTGCCTCGCTATTTATACCTGCTGTGTGCCTCGCTTGTCGCTTCTGCTCTGTATACATATTTGTTTATTAGCATTGTTACTGCTCTGTGCTAGCGCGTTATCCCCAAGCGCTCGGCTGTGATCCCCCCTCCGCTGCCATTTTGTTTGTTGTTGTCTTGCTAGGAAGCCCGCCCCGCCTCCCAGCTGAGCCGCCCTCGCCCCTCCCCCTCCACTTTCCATATATGACAGTTGCTCCCGCGCGCAGCGTTCACGCGCAGCGATCGCGCAGCGATCGCGCCCCTTGCGCGCCGAAGGAGCACCAAAGGTAAGCCCATCTACGCCCGTCCGCGCCTGGACCGCGCCCAGCGCCAGACCCCCTGGCCCTCGCATTGCCCAGCCCTCCCGCATTACCTACGATGCCACCACCCTCCTAGCCCTTAACCCCGGCCGCTCCCCCAACTGCGTCCAAGCCGCTCCTGGACACACCCATGGACCTTTCTCATGCTACTCCTGCAAATTCATCGGCACCGTCAACAACCCCGCTAAGATCACACCACAGATTCCCGACACCAACCACCTACAATGCATCTTGCTCAACACCCGATCGGTCCACAGGCACGCCATTGACCTATGGAATCTACTAGACACCATCTCTCCCGACGTCGCCTTCCTAACTGAAACATGGATGAACGCCTCCTCCGCCCCAGACATCACCATTGCCATCCCAGAAGATTATAAGATCATACGCAAGGACCGTACCAGCCACACAGGAGGAGGAATCGCTATCGTCCATAAGAAATCCATCCGCATCTCAACCAGCTCTGACGTCAATCTCGCCAACTCTGAACACCTTCACTTCCAGATCCACATCGACCCCAAGACCACACTCAGAGGCACCCTCCTTTACAGACCACCAGGACCCCGCGCACAATTTAGTGAGGACATCACGGACTTCATCACTCCTCACGCGCTTCCCTCCAAAGATTACATCCTTCTGGGAGACCTCAATTTTCACCTTGAAAAGAACAACGACCGCAACTCCACCACCCTTCTGGACAACCTCGCCAACCTCGGACTTAAACAACTGGTCACTTCCCCCACCCACATCGCAGGTCACACTCTCGACCCTATCTTCACCTCCAGCAATCATGTCTCCTTCAACCACACTACGTCTCTCCTCTGGACTGACCACGGCTGCCTTCACTTTGCCTACAACAAGCCCAAACCCAACAATCACCCCCAACCAACTCTGCAAAGAAACTGGAACAATATCACCATCGACCAGATCTCCTCATCGCTGCTTCTAAACCCCCCAGCCCACTCCTCAAACCCCGACCAAGCCGCCACCAACCTCACCCTCTGGTTATCCAACAGCGCCGACATCCTAGCACCACTGAAAAAACGACAAAGTAAACTGGGCAGCAAGAAGGCCTCATGGTTCAACGATGATCTTAAGAAATCCAAGAAACTCTGCCGCTTCCTTGAGAAGACCTGGAAAAAAGACCCTACCACCAGCACCAAGGACGCCTTCAAAAACGCCACCCGCATACACCACCAACTGATCCGAAAGGCCAAGAAAACCGCCTTCAAGGACCGATTAGATAACAACGCCCACAACAGCAAGGAACTTTTCAACATCGTCAAGGAATTTACCAATCCCTCGGCCAACTCTAACGACATCACCCCCTCTCAAGCCCTCTGCGACTCCCTAGCTTCATTTTTCCACAACAAAATTGCAGACATCCACAACAGCTTCGACAACCAACCCGGAGACCAACCCACCCAACCTTCTGCTGGACCTTCACCCCCCTCGAACATCCTTATTGACTGGAACCCTATCTCCACTGAGGACACCATCCGACTAATGAACTCCATCCACTCAGGATCCCCCACAGACCCATGCCCTCACCACGTCTTCAACAAAGCAGACTCCATCATAGCACCGCACCTCCGTGACGTCATCAACTGCTCCTTTAACTCCGCCACCTTCCCGGAAAGCTGGAAACACGCTGAACTCAGCGCCCTTCTGAAAAAACCCACAGCGGACCCCACCGAACTCAAAAATTACCGCCCCATCTCGCTCCTTCCATTCCCGGCCAAAGTCATCGAGAAAGCGGTCAACAACCAGCTCGCCGCCTTCCTCGAAGCCAACAAATCCCTCGACTCCTCACAGTCCGGCTTCCGAGCAAAACACAGCACTGAGACCGCCCTCATCGCAGCAACAGACGACATTCGAACTCTACTGGACAACGGAGACACAGTCGCTCTCATCCTCCTCGACCTCTCCGCAGCCTTCGACACAGTCTGCCATAGCACCCTTCTACAGCGCCTCAGAAACATCGGAATCCAAGGAAAAGCACTAGAATGGATCACCTCGTTCCTCACCGGAAGAACCCAGAGAGTCCGCCTTCCACCATTCAAGTCGGAGGCCACTGAAGTCATCTGCGGCGTACCACAAGGATCTTCACTCAGCCCCACCCTTTTCAACGTATACATGAGCCCCCTCGCGGCCATCGCCCGCCAACACAACCTCAACATCATCTCCTACGCGGATGACACTCAACTGATCCTATCACTCACCAATGACCCTAGCACCGCCAAAACTAACCTACACGAAGGTATGAAAGAAGTAGCCGAATGGATGAAACACAGCCGTCTGAAACTGAACTCAGATAAAACAGAAGTCCTCATCTTAGGTACCTCCCCCTCCGCATGGGACAACTCTTGGTGGCATGAAGCCCTTGGAAATGCACCCATCCCGACAGACCACGCACGGAACCTGGGCGTCATCCTGGATTCCTCACTTTCTATGAACAGACAAGTCAACGCCGTCTCCTCATCCTGCTTCAACATTCTTCGCATGCTCAAAAAATTTTTGTTGGATCCCCACCGGATCTAGGAAAACGGTCACCCACGCCCTGGTCACGAGCCGACTGGACTATGGAAACACCCTCTACGCCGGATCTACCGCTAAACTCCAGAAAAAACTCCAACGAATCCAAAATGCCTCAGCCAGGCTCATATTAGACATCCCGCGCAAAGAACATATCTCTGGTCACCTGAAAAACCTCCACTGGCTTCCCGTCAATAAGAGGATCACTTTCCGGCTCCTAACCCACGCACACAAAGCACTCCACGACATCGGACCAGAATGCCTCAACACACGACTGTCCTTCTACACCCCCTCACGCCAGCTACGTTCTTCCAACCAAGCCCTTGCCACTGTACCTCGCATCAACAAAACCACCATGGGAGGTAGATCCTTCTCCTACCTGGCAGCTAAAACCTGGAACTCACTTCCCACTTACCTTCGCCTTACCCAGAACCACCTAGCATTCAGAAAGCAACTCAAAACTTGGATATTTGACAAGTAATTCCCCACCCCACCTCAAGCGCCTTGAGACCCTCTGGGTATGTAGTGCGCTATATAAATTTCTTTGACTTGACTTGACTTGACTTGTGATCCGGTTTTTCGTGCCTCTGTTCCCTAGGGCATTACTGGGCAGAGAGGTGTGTGTGTGTGGCTCTCTTGCGTGTGTGTGGCTCTCTGTGCGTGTGTGTGGCTCTGTGTGTGTGCGCGTGTGGCTCTGTGTGTGTGTGTGGCTCTGTGTGTGTGTGTGTGTGGCTCTGTGTGTGTGTGTGTGGCTCTGTGTAGGTGGCTCTGTGTGAATGACTGTGGGTGGCTCTGTATGTGTGTGTGTGGGTGGCTTTGTGTGTGTGGGTGTGTGGCTCTCTGTGTGTGGCTTTCTGTGTGTGTGGCTCTCTGTGTGTGTGTGGCTCTGTGTGTGTGTGGCTCTCTGTGTGTGTGTGGCTCTCTGTGTGTGTGTGGCTCTGTGTGTGTGGCTCTATGTAGGTGGCTCTGTGTAGGTGGCTCTGTGTGAATGTCCGTGGGTGGCTCTGTATATGTGTGTGTGTTGGTGGCTTTGTGTGTGTGGCTATGTTATTTGATATTTGATATTTTTGGGTATTTGTAGAGCGCAGACATACGCTCCGGAAGGAGCATCTTGGCGCTAAGTTAGCAAGCAGCGGGTACATAAGAGATGGTACGTGGTGAGGAGACTAAAGCTAGATGGCTGCCAATACAGAGGTATCTGATTGTTGGTAGACCCAGGTCTTTAGGAGTTTTCTGAAGGTGCTCTCCTTGTCGGTTAATCTAAGATTGACAGGTAGATTGTTCCATGCCCTAGCTGCGAGGACGGTAAAGGTCCTCCCGCCCCTGGTTTTGTATTTGAATCTTGGGATGGTAATAAGATTTGTACCAGATGATCTCAGAACTCGCGAGGGGTTGTAGCGTATGAAACGCTTTGCAAAGTAATGGGGCTTTGAGTTTTTCATAGTTTTAAAAACAGTAAGGAGAAGTTTAAAAAGAATCCTTTTTTGTAACGGTATCCAATGGAGAGTGTTCAACGCCGTTGAAGCTGATGACCTTCTAGGAAGTCCCAACACCAATCTGGCGGCTGCATGTTGTATGCTTTGCAGCTTTTTAAGGGTGGACTTTTTTACTCCCGCCATTAAACCATTACAATAATCAAGTCGGGAGAGTATTAGAGCTACCGCGACTGATTTTCGGGCTGCAATGGGGAGGAAGTCAAAGAATTTTTTCAAAGACTTAATGAGTCCAAAACAGCGGCCAGCAGTGATCCTGACGTGGTCATCGAAAGAGAGGAATGAATCGAATTGCACGCCCAGGTTCCGTGCTAAGTGTACAGCGCTAGGTGGGGCCTCAGAGCCTGTGGGCCACCAGTCCTTCGGGCAGAAGGATATATCTTTGCTCAGCAGTATGATTTCGGTCTTGGCACTATTGCATCTTAGATGATTGTTGTTAAGCCACTGGAAGACATCGGAAAGACAATTTTGGAAACGCAGATCTGCGCTCGTACACTTTTTGTCGATCGTAACGACAAGTTGTGTGTCGTCAGCGTATGACGTGACGAGGATCCCATGGGATTCTATCACAGCGAGGAGGGGGGCCATATAGATATTAAAAAAGAGGGGACTTAATATGGACCCCTGGGGCACTCCTGATGTTATAGGTTTCTCGCTGGATAGATAGGGACCCAAGGACACAGTTTGGGACCTATTAGATAGGAAAGATTTAACCCATGCCAAAGCTGTGTCTGTCACGCCAATCTCTCGCAGTCTGTTGATCAGGATGACATGCGAGATAGTGTCGAACGCTGCTGTAAGGTCAAGCAGGATGAGGATGGCCTGCCTGCCCTCATCCTGCAGGAACTTGATAGAATCAGCTAGTTCGATCAGAGCTGTTTCTGTGGAGTGGCCAGATCGAAATCCCGACTGCTGCGGATGCAGGATGTTACCAATCTCTACAAAGGATTTCAACTCTTCATATACCAGCTGTTCCGTGATTTTACCAAGGACAGGTAGTAATGAGATGGGGCGCATATTGGTAAGATCAGTGGGGGATTTGTTTGGCTTCTTCATCAGAGGCTTCACAATAGCCTTCTTCCAGTCATTGGGCACCATCCCGGAGTCGAGAGATTCATTTATGATGGTGTTAATATAGGGATTCACTGTATCAATCAAATGGTGCAGGATGCTAGGTGGACAGGAGTCAGTGGGGGCTCCTGATTTACATGCCAAAATTGCCTTACGGGTTTGTTGAATGGAAACAGGTTTGAAACTAGAGAGCAGACAGTGGTTGTCTGTAACCTTGCAAGAGGTGGTCAAGGGAGGAGGGAAGTCTTTCTGAATATTAACAATTTTCTCCACGAAAAAGTCAGCAATTTGATTGCACAGGGTTGCCGATGGAGGAATTTCCGGCGCGAGAGTCTTGGGATGGGTGAAGGACTTAACTATAGTGAAGATAGTTTTTTGTTTTTGATGGGCATCATTTATGGCTTTAGTGAAATATTCCTTTTTTGCCTTTTTTATGTTAGAGAGGTATGATTTCCTTTGTTGGACATAAAGCGCCCTTGCAGCCTCATCGTACGTTTTTCTCCATTTTCTTTCTAGTCTACGACAGAGAAGATGGCTATCGGCTAGGGCTTGGGTGAACCAAGGTGCGTTAGGTTTTCTTTTATGTTGATTCCCATGTTGATTTTTGGGTGCGGAATTCTCCAAAACAATTTGGTCAATCCAAGCATGGAAATTATGGGAGTCGGCAGTTACGTCTCCGGTTGGTATCGGGGGATTAGGTGGGGGTTGAGAGGCCAATTTAATATGTTCCGACACTTTCCTCCAATTCACTGTAAAGGAGGGGGGGGAGCGTTTCTTGTTAGGCAAGGTGGGGTGCAAATGCAATAGGTCTCGCATTTCCAAGCGATTAAGCTATTGGCATTGTAAATGACAATGCCATTTATTTATGGTTTAAAAACAAAAACATAAATAAAAATGTCATGAGCAATGCCAATAGCTCTAACTTTAACAATGCCGAGACCATTGCATTGTAAATGCCTGTTTAAAATATGCTGCCTTACTTGTAATGCTCTTACTGGCAGAGGCCCTTACTATCTACAAAAGAAACTGGTAAAACAAGTACCAGGTACAAATCTGAGATTTGGTTCATTAGGACTGCTACAGATCCCTTGTATATATTCTTGAGCCGCACTGGGGGTAAAGCCTTTTCGTACCTTGCTCCAAAGTACTGGAACAGACTGCCCATGGCCCTGCGGGAAACTCCGACTTATTGCACCTTCAGGAAATAACTAAAAGCCTTCCTGTTTTAAAATAGCTGCTCACTTGACTCTCAGCTATTTGGTTTTTTTTCCTAGGCAGCGCCGAGATGCCCCAGGGTGAATCGTGCGCTATAAAAGATCTTACAACATAACACCAGCAGATAACAGCGCTGGGTCAGACCCCAGACAGGACTGGGTGGGGAAAAGGGAATGGAGGCAGGGAAGGGCTGCACCAGCAGATAACAGCGCTGGGTCAGACCCCAGACAGGACTCAGTGGGGCCAGGAGTAGGGAGGCAGGAAGGGATGGGTCAGACCCCGGACAGGACTGGGTGGGGGACAAGGGAGGCAGGGAAGGGCTGCACCAGCAGATAACAGCGCTGGGTCAGACCCCAGACAGGACAGGGTGTGGACATGGGAAGGGCTGGGGCAGCATATAACAGCGCTGGGTTAGACCCCGGACAGGACTGGGAGGGGACAAGAGATTGGAGGTAGGAAGAGCTGGGGCTGACCCCGGACAGGACTGGAAGGGGACAAAAGAATGGAGGCAGGGAAGGGCTGGAGCAGCAGATAACAGCGCTGGGTCACACCCCAGAGAGGATTGGGTATGGGTAGGGACAAGAGAAGGGAGGCAGGGAAAAGCTGGAGCAGCAGATACTAGCGCTGGGTCAGACCCCGGACAGGACAGGGTGTGGACAAGGGATGGGAGGCAAGGAAGGGCTGGGTCAGCTCAGCCATAAATGTTGTAGGAAGGGGGAGGCTCTAGTTGGCGCAGTGCAACACTGGCGACAAGCAGGGACTCTCTCTTCCTCGTCAGGGCTGAGGATTACCTTCCAGACAACCTCTGCTTACCCTCTAGGTAGTGTGGCTTAAGCAGTCGTAGGCTAATCTTTGGGGCACATAGGGTTAAACACTTGCAACAGTACACCTTTACAACCAACCCACCACACAACGAGACCAGACTGTATTCTGTAAAAATATATATCTTTATATAGATTTTAAGCAGGCTTGTGAATACAGTCGATATACTTTATGAAAGCGGTTGCAGATTACTTGATTCAGGTTACCACAGTTCTTATAGCAGTTCTCTTGAGGCCCGTAGGCCGGTGTTAACCAAAGTTCTTTGTGGAGCCGGCGGCTTCCAGGGGATCTGTCCCACGTCGCGTTGCCTTCCCGGGGTCGCTGATCGTTGCGGCTCTTCGGCCGAGCAGGTCACTGGTCGTCCGGGGCAGCGGTGTTCTGTGGCGGCAGGGTCCTCTCCTCGTCGTCCGCTCCGACCCTGGAGACGGCTGCTGTGCGGCGGTGACAAGTGGCAGTACGGTCCCCAAGTGCAGGACGTACCCGGCCAAATGTCGGTGCAGCTGTGGGCTCACAGCTGGGCTGTCGGGCAGGCTACCGACCTTGTGGATTCTCGTAGGGCAACTGCCCGTCCTTGCAGGTGAGTGACTGCTCGCTGTGCAGTCTCCTCGAGAGCTCAGACCGGACGGGTCCTCCTTCCCTTTGCTCTCGGGCTCCCGGTGCAGTTGCGGTCACAGTGTTCGGGCCAGCGGCGGCTGGTCCTTGCTTTGCTCCCGCTGTTGCTGTGGGCCCCGGTCACGGTGGTCGGGATGACGTTGATGCCTTAGAGGAGATTCCTCTTTGTCGATACTGCGGCGATGGTCAGCACCCGCAGTCGCTTTCTTCCCAGGGGGTAGCGTCCACTGGTCCTGGGACGCTGGTCAGGGGGCAAGTTCAGTTGCAAGCCCTTGGAGATCTCTTCAGCAGAGTTTGGCACAAAGTAAAGCAAAAGTCTTCTCGTAGTCTTTTCTCTTGTCTCTCCTTCAGCAGCAAGGCACCAGACACAGGCAAGAGTCAGCACCCCTCCTTGTCTCTCACGGTCCTTCTCGTCGGGCAGAGTCTTTCTGTGGCCCAAACCGGATCTAACTTTCAAGGAGCAGGGCTCCTTCTTTTATAGGCCAATTCTTTTGTTCTCGCAGGCCAGGGGGGCCTTTGCATAGCCACTCTCAGTTCTGGAGTACCCCGGCGGGTGTACTCCGGCTCCTGCTTTCAGTGTGAGGGGCAGGCACATCAGACGCCCCACAGGAGGTGGAGCCAGCATTGTCCGGACAGGGGTGGCCAGAGTACCTTGTTGATGGGGGCTTCGCCCTTCCTGGGCCAGGTGCCGGCAGAGTCATCCGCCGCTCCCCAGGGGGGTGGAGCCAGCATTGTGGCGGTCGAGCACAGTGACAGTTCGAGTCAAGAGGCACTCCTACCTCCCACTAAGGTGTAATCTGCGCATTCACCACCTGTCATCCCTCCAGCCCTGTCACTCACACATCCCAGACAGTCGGATACACATACCAGCAGAGGCAACTGAAATGGTTAGGCAAGCAAATGCTAACTTTCTAAAAGTAGCATTTGCAAACCCAGGATACTAAAATAAACTTGACTACAAGAAATATCTCATTATCCTGAGTTCAGGCATACTAAACATGACTCACTACCATGCTCCGTGAGCCTGCGGGGATTATAGGGTGTAATAATCCTCGCAGCTCAGTCTGGCCTAATGGAGCAGGTAGCCTTCAGTAGTGAAATACGGTCTTCGTTGTAAGTCACTACCAGTACATGCCACGCACATCAGGGCTTGTCCTACCTTACACCTACAACGCACCCTGCCCGCAGGCCTACCATAGGGGTGACTAATATGTAGTCAAGGGAAGGGTCGGTGCTGGCAAGTGGGGACACTTGCCCAGCTAGCGTGACAGTACGGGACCGCACGCGGGTTCTGCGGTCGCAGTTCCCAGACACATCTTTACGGCTGCTTCGGTGGGTGGCGCAACCAGCGCTGCAGGCCCACCAGCAGTATTGGCATCTACAAGCCCCGGCACTCTCTTGTGCACTTTACTAGGGACTGACAGCAAATCCAATGCACCAATCCGGAATACCAATCGTATGTACAATTTACAGTAGGGAGTGTGAGAAGTTGGCCCGATATGCAACGTTCGCTATTCTAGCGACCGCTATGTATCGTTCCAACGACCCTTATGGTGTTTGGTTGTAAGTCAACCTATAGACCAGCTATCCTAGTAGCGTGGATACGAGCAGTCTAAGGCTAAAGACTCGAGAGGGCGCGTTAAGCCAGCTGTTTACCACACATGTACCCCTTGAACACCCAGTGAAAGGACACCACACAAATGTTATGAAAATAAACAGTATATTTATTAAGAATCACAACAGCCCTGTACTCTTTATGAGGACAGGGTACTAAGCACAAACCAAATCTCTTTAGCAAATACTTCAAGTGCACAGTTTAAAACAAGTGTCCGAGGACACGGAAAGGTTAAGGTCTCGGGCGGACCCGATAAGGCAAGTCGGAAGCGAGGGACTCGGGACCCTAGAGTAAGGAGGCTATGCAGGCACCGAAATGCCGAGTTACCTAGCCACGAGGGCTGCGGCTGCACAAGTCTTACAGGCGTCGGGGTCTTCGCTGACGAGCCAGGAGCCGGAAGAAAGGAGTTGCTGGCCGGCGACCAGTGCTGAATAGTTCGTAGAGATCCAAGCCTGGATCGGAGATTGATGAAACCTGAAAGCAGAGGGGACCAAGTTCGTACTACTAGCCAGTAGTCAGAGGGTACCAGGAAGGCACCAGTTGGCCGTCACCTCGACCAGGTGAGTGGGCGACGCTAGGCTCTGCAGTCTCACGGACCGGGAGGCGTTGTCGGCGACCACGGTGGAGGTGCGAGCTGTCCCACGAAGGATGATGCTGTCGGCGTCGCTGGGCCCAGGATGGGGCAACAAGCCTTGGCAGATCTCAGGGCCACGTGGTGGGCCTAAGATGGCGTCTTGAGTGGACCAGGAGGGCCCGGGGTGCTTCTCGGAAAGATGGAAGCAAGGGCCAGTCTGGAGCAACCAGACCAGCAGTGATGTTTGTCGGTCGTCGTCAAGGAAGGACACAAGCCAGCGGCTAGTGACCAGACAACGTGCTGAGCAGCGAGCAGAAGGGCCCCACGCAGATCGTGGAGATGCTGGGAGACTGCACTTCGGTGCTGGAGCGGCTCAGGGTCGGGGCTTCTCGGACCCCAGAGCACTCACCAGAGAGTTACCTCGATGGTCGTGCTGGTTTTAAGAGCGTGCAGGTTCTGATGATGGCCGGTCCCTCGAGGTCTCGTCGCACCCACAGATCACAGCTGAGCTGATGACGTGGGTAGAGGTCAGAGGTGCCAGGGAAGCCGGTTCTCGTCGAGCTGGGCCGTCGGATTCCTTGAGGAAGGACTTACAGCAAACCGCAGAGTTCTTAGATGGTGCCCGCTGATGCAGGGTGACTACTCCTTAGCCACAAGGGAGAAATCTTGAGAAGAGTCTTGAAGTCCTTTCGTAGAAAGTATTCTTGATTCAAAGATGATCTAATTTGGAAGGGTCCCCGCTCCGGTCTTTATTCTAAAGAAAGGGGTGGGTACATGACTAGGTCCTGCCCTAAGGGTGGGACCAGGAAGGGGGGTAGTTACACCCCTCTCCCCTGCCGGGCTTTCCCCAGGCCAGGGCTGTCGCCCCTGGAACTGGTTCTAACCGGCAGATGCGTAGTGAGCACCGGGGTGCCACTCCGCAGTCACCTTCTCGCCAAAGCCCTACCTACCCAGAATACACAAACCCTGTCTGGGACGGTGCGAACACCGCCCTCGACAGGAAACCCTTTGTCCGAGCGCTCCTCGCTGGAAGGACTCCCAGCAGCAGGAGGTCAGACTCGTGTCTGTGGTGGCAGCATCCATTTTGTGGAGCTGAGGCTTTCGTTAACTTTAACCGGGGTTCACAGTTACGTACATGTCGTGTCCCTCTAGAAGGGCGGAATGCTAACCTCGTCGCCAGGGTTGGTGAGAGGGCAGCATCCCGATTCGTATGACACCTTACTCGACATGTCTTGATAACGCGACACCGTAGTTACCGATGTGGCACGCGTTATCATGGAACAGCCATTGGGTCTTTGCTCCGCAAGCTGCAACCGGCTCGGCTCGGGCCAGAGCACAGTTCACACGAGCCCACGCACTCTGCCTTCAGGATTGTCAAGGCCTGCCATAGGAGTGACTGATAGGAACTCGGGTGTCCATTGTGTGGTTAGATATAGGGCTACTATATCTAAAGCAAAGGGTGATTACACGACTTCGCCCCAGCTGTCATGCAGCCAGTTGTGTCAAATTTAGGAGGCCAGCCAGGGGTGGCATAATACATGCTTCAGCCCCTGGCGGCCCTGGGTACACCTATGCCCTGCGTTACGGGGTCTGATAAGGTGGCCCAGTACCAATTGGTAAATGCACCTAGGGTACATATCGTAATTTAGAAAGAGAACAGCCAGGCTGTGGGTCTGATTAGCAGGCCCACAGCCAGAGAAAGTCGTAAACCAGTGAAACAAAAGCAAAAAATCTGGGTGATCATGGGATTGCAGACCCTACTCTCCTACAGGGAGCACTTGCACTGCGGCACGGATCAGCCGTGGCGCAGTGCCCTGAGTATCGGAAAACCAGCAAAACATCGGAGGCACATCAGCAAAAAGTGGAAGGGAGACTCACGCCAAGGTGCCAGGTCTAACAAATGTAATCTCCGGAATTCGGCAGGGAGGTGGGGTAATTTAATTGAGGTGGCTGGCACAGGCCTCTCTTTCACCGGGGAATTTTCACAAGAGAAGAGGTGCTGCAGAGTGTGAGGTGAGGGGGTGGGGATGGTCCGGGGAGCAGTGGGCCTTGGGAGGGATGAAGTACCGTCAAAGTGAAGGGGAGGTGAGATGCTGTTTGTGGCTGGGCCGTCACTATTAAGGACACGTAGACAGCAACAGAGTTTATTTAGGTTTGTGAGAATGCTAATGTTGTGAGAGGGGCAAAGATAATGTGTCACCACGAACGGAGGAGGAAACAAAAAACAAAACGTGAAGGAACTGTAGCAAAGAAGAAGTAAGGCGCTGACAGCAGGGCGCACGGTAACTGTGTTTAATGTGCAACCAAAGGGCTAAAATATACCTCCACGCGCGTGCACTTGTTGGGGAAATATAGCAGTAGAAACTCATGAGTGGAATGAGAGCCTCCCTGCGCCAGGCGCAGCAGACCCGCGCCTCGTTTGGAGGCAGTGCAGTGAATTGGATGCGGGTGTGTGTCTGGGGGGTTGGGGGCACAGGAGGAGGACAATGCAGGGAGGTGAAATGCCTCAACGGGGGCACCCAGGGGGAGGAGAGGCAGGGGCGACGCTCGAGAGGGAGGCTGGCTCTCGGGTTAGATGAGTCAATGGCAGACACCAGAGGTGGGGGGTGGGGGTGACTGCAGCTCTGCGTGTGAGGCGGTGATCCTCGGCAGGCAGGACGGTGTCCACCCCCCACCGCAGGCCGGTGTACTATCAATAGACCCACCCCATCTGTCTTTACACCCCCCGCGTTTCCACGCATGCGCATAATTCTGCGCAGCCGCACTATGGTCCATGTCTTGGCTGCATGTATTTTTAAGCTCCCCACTCTTCTGCCGGTTTAGTGCGCATGCTCGTGATTGCACTTTCAGTTTCAAGCTCCAGACACCGGAGTCACCCTTTCGCAGGAAGCAGACTTAAAAAGAAAATTAAAACTCAAACACAATGATATAACGCAATGTAGGCAGACACGGTGGAGATCACATGGTGTAGGGATCAGTTAACCAGTATGTGGAGGGGCTCCCAGGACCGTCCAGACCGAAGGACATTTGGGCCCCCTTTAGTGCATATTTGCTGGCAAATCAATGTGAAAATTCACCTGATGGCTTTCCCAACGTTTGATCTTTCGGCCCGTTCCTGACCCCCTCATGAATATTCTATGCTGTATAAGAAACAATATGTTGTGTAACCGCCCTGAGTACAGTAAGAGCAATGTGATGTACTTTTGTAAGGGTTATGATTGACAAAATCAATAAAAATTAAATAAAAAAAGACCTGGCTTTTTGACCAACACACAGCGCCCAGATACCCCTAGTGATGAAAGTGCTGCGCTACACAAATGCTAATTGATTGATTTGTGTTTGTTTTCATCCTGTTAATATTACTAACAAAAGATAGGAAAGGAGGCCTTTACATTCCCTGGGAGCTTTGCTCTTAAAGGCTCTCCTTTCATAGCAGCAAGTTATTTTCAAGCCGAAACACGTACTTTATCAGTACAACCTTTTTGTCACCAATTTCTTTACAGCACTTTCAGGCAGCCAAAGCTGAAAGCACAGTTTTTAAACAGTTGAATTAAATAACGTTAAGAAAGAGAGACAAGGAGCAGAGAGATGGGGGACTGGAGGCAAGTATGGCTCGGCCGTTACTCTCAAAAGCCTTAGGTAGTAAGTACTCAAAACATATGAAGGTCTCACCAATGAGAAAGAAAGAAGGAAGTGGAAGGGTTAGAAATAGAGAAATAATACATTGAAGTGAGTGGCAAAGAGAAGAAGGGCATCAGAGAAATAAGAAAGGAGGCGCAGGCAGGAGACAGTCTGTGGGAGCCTGTGAGGAGACAGGCGCAGGGAGGAGACAGTCCGTGGGAGCCTGTGAGGAGACAGGCGCAGGGAGGAGACAGTCTGTGGGAGACTGTGAGGAGACAGGCGCAGGGAAAAGACAGTCTGTGGGAGCCTGTGAGGAGACAGGCGCAGGGAGGAGACAGTTTGTGGGAGCCTGAGAGAGAAGAGACAGGAGCAGGGAGGAGACAGTCTGTGGGAGCCTGTGAGGAGACAGGCGCAGGGAAAAGACAGTCTGTGGGGGCCTGAGAGGAGACAGGCGCAGGGAAGAGACAGTCTGTGGGGGCCTGAGAGAGAAGAGACAGGAGCAGGGAGAAGACAGTCTGTGGGGGCCTGTGAGGAGACAGGCGCAGGGAGGAGCCAGTCTGTGGGGGCCTGAGAGATAAGAGACAGGAGCAGGGAGGAGACAATCTGTGGGAGCCTGTGAGGAGACAGGCGCAGGGAGGAGAACGTCTGTGGGAGCCTGAGAGAGAAGAGACAGGAGCAGGGAGGAGACAGTCTGTGGGAGCCTGTGAGGAGACAGGCGCAGGGAGGAGACAGTCTGTGGGTCCTGAGAGAGAAGAGACAGGAGCAGGGAGAAGACAGTCTGTGGGGGCCTAAGAGGAGACAGGCGCAGGGAAGACAGTCTGTGGGAGCCTGAGAGGAGACAGGCGCAGGGACGAGACAGTCTGTGGGGGCCTGAGAGAGATGAGACAGGCACAGGGAGAAGACAGTCTGTGTGGAACCTGAGAGAGAAGAGACAGGCGCAGGCAGGAGACCGTCTGTGGGGGCCAGAGAGAGAAGAGACAGGAGCAGGAAGGAGACAGTCTATGGGGCCTGGGAGGAGACAGGCGCAGGGAGGAGACAGTCTGTGGGAGCCTGAGAGAGAAGAGACAGGAGCAGGAAGGAGACAGTCTGTGGGGGCCTGGGAGGAGACATGCGCAAGGAGGAGACAGTCTGTGGGGGCCTGAGAGAGAAGAGACAGGAGCAGGAAGGAGACAGTCTGTGGGGGCCTGGGAGGAGACAGGCGCAGGGAGGAGACAGTCTGTGGGAGCCTGAGAGAGAAGAGACAGGAGCAGGAAGGAGACAGTCTGTGGGGGCCTGAGAGAGAAGAGACAGGAGCAGGGAGGAGACAGTCTGTGGGGGCCTGAGAGAGAAGAGACAGGAGCAGGGAGGAGACAGTCTGTGGGGGCCTGAGAGAGAAGAGACAGGCGCAGGGAGGAGGCAGTCTGGGGGGGCCTGAGAGAGAAGAGACAGGAGCAAGGAGGAGACAGTCTGTGGGGGCCTGAGAGAGAAGAGACAGGAGCAGGGAGAAGACAGTCTGTGGGAGCCTGAGAGGAGACAGGCGCCGGGAGGAGCCAGTCTGTGGGGCCCTGAGAGAGAAGAGACAGGCGCAGGGAAGAGAGTCGGTGGGGGCCTGTGAGGAGACAGACGCAGGGAAGAGACAGTCTGTGGGAGCCTGTGAGGAGACAGGCGCAGGCAGGAGACCGTCTCTGGGGGCCAGAGAGAGAAGAGACAGGAGCAGGAAGGAGACAGTCTGCGGGGGCCCTGGAGGAGACAGGCGCAGGGAGGAGACAGTCTGTGGGAGCCTGAGAGAGAAGAGACAGGAGCAGGGAGGAGACAGTCTGTGGGGGCCTGAGAGAGAAGAGACAGGCGCAGGGAGGAGGCAGTCTGGGGGGGTCTACAGAGGGAAGAGACAGGCGCAGGGAGGAGACAGTCTGTGGGGGCCTGAGAGAGAAGAGACAGGAGCAGGGAGGAGACAGTCTGTGGGGGCCAGAGAGAGAAGAGACAGGCGCAGGGAGGAGACAGTCTGTGGGAGCCTGTGAGGAGACAGGAGCAAGGAGGAGACAGTCTGTGGGGGCCTGAGAGAGAAGAGACAGGAGCAGGGAGGAGACAGTCTGTGGGAGCCTGTGAGGAGACAGGCGCAGGGAGGAGACAGTCTGTGGGGGCCTGAGAGAGAAGAGACAGGAGCAGGGAGGAGACAGTCTGTGGGAGCCTGTGAAGAGATAGGCGCAAGGAGGAGACAGTCTGTGGGGGCCTGAGAGAGAAGAGACAGGAGCAGGGAGAAGACAGTCTGTTGGGGCCTGAGAGAGAAGAGACAGGCGCAGGGAAGAGACAGTCTGTGGGGGCCTGAGAGAGAAGAGACAGGCGCAGGGAGGAGACAGTCTGTGGGGGCCTGAGAGAGAAGAGACAGGAGCAGGGAGAAGACAGTCTGTGGGGGCCTGAGAGGAGACAGGCGCAGGGAAGAGACAGTCTGTGGGGGCCTGAGAGAGAAGAGACAGGAGCAGGGAGAAGACAGTCTGTGGGGGCCTGTGAGGAGACAGGCGCAGGGAGGAGCCAGTCTGTGGGGGCCTGAGAGATAAGAGACAGGAGCAGGGAGGAGACAATCTGTGGGAGCCTGTGAGGAGACAGGCGCAGGGAGGAGACAGTCTGTGTGGAACCTGAGAGAGAAGAGACAGGAGCAGGGAGAAGACAGTCTGTGTGGAACCTGAGAGAGAAGAGACAGGCGCAGGCAGGAGACAGTCTGTGGGAGTCTGTGAGGAGACAGGCGCAGGGAAGAGACAGTCTGTGGGAGCCTGTGAGGAGACAGGCGCAGGGAGGAGACAGTCTGTGGGAGCCTGTGAGGAGACAGGCGCAGGGAGGAGACAGTCTGTGGGAGCCTGTGAGGAGACAGGCGCAGGGAGGAGACAGTCTGTGGGGGCCTGAGAGAGAAGAGACAGGCGCAGGGAAGAGACAGTCTGTGGGGGCCTGAGAGAGAAGAGACAGGAGCAGGGAGGAGACAGTCTGTGGGAGCCTGTGAAGAGACAGGCGCAGGGAGGAGACAGTCTGTGGGGGCCTGAGAGAGAGAAGAGACAGGCGCAGGGAAGAGACAGTCTGTGGGGGCCTGAGAGAGAAGAGACAGGCGCAGGGAGGAGACAGTCTGTGGGGGCCTGAGAGAGAAGAGACAGGAGCAGGGAGGAGACAGTCTGTGGGGGCCTGAGAGAGAAGAGACAGGAGCAGGGAGGAGACAGTCTGTGGGGGCCTGAGAGAGAAGAGACAGGAGCAGGGAGGAGACAGTCTGTGGGGGCCTGAGAGAGAAGAGACAGGCGCAGGGAGGAGGCAGTCTGGGGGGGCCTGAGAGAGAAGAGACAGGAGCAGGGAGGAGACAGTCTGTGGGGGCCTGGGAGGAGACCGGCGCAGGGAAGAGACAGTCTGTGGGGGCCTGAGAGAGAAGAGACAGGCGCAGGGAAGAGAGTCTGTGGGGGCCTGTGAGAGAAGAGAGAGGAGCAGGGAGAAGACAGTCTGTGGGGGCCTGAGAGGAGACAGGCGCAGGGAGGAGACAGTCTGTGGGGGCCTCAGAGAGAAGAGACAGGCGCAGGGAAGAGACCGTCTGTGGGGGCCTGAGAGAGAAGAGACAGGCGCAGGAAGGAGATAGTCTGTGGGGGCCTGGGAGGAGACAGGCGCAGGGAGGAGACAGTCTGTGGGTCCTGAGAGAGAAGAGACAGGAGCAGGGAGAAGACAGTCTGTGGGGGCCTGATAGGAGACAGGCGCAGGGAGGAGACAGTCTGTGGGAGCCTGAGAGAGAAGAGACAGGAGCAGGGAGGAGACAGTCTGTGGGGGCCTGGGAGGAGACAGGCGCAGGAAGGAGACAGTCTGTGGGTCCTCTCCTGAGAGAGAAGAGACAGGAGCAGGGAGAAGACAGTCTGTGGGGGCCTGATAGGAGACAGGCGCAGGGAGGAGACAGTCTGTGGGAGCCTGAGAGAGAAGAGACAGGAGCAGGGAGGAGATAGTCTGTGGGGGCCTGGGAGGAGACAGGCGCAGGGAGGAGACAGTCTGTGGGTCCTGAGAGAGAAGAGACAGGAGCAGGGAGAAGACAGTCTGTGGGTGCCTGATAGGAGACAGGCGCAGGGAAGAGAGTCTGTGGGGGCCTGAGAGAGAAGAGACAACCCTAGGGACGAGACAGTCTGTGGGGGCCTGAGAGAGATGAGACAGGCACAGGGAAAAGACAGTCTGTGTGGAACCTGAGAGAGAAGAGACAGGCGCAGGCAGGAGACCGTCTGTGGGGGCCAGAGAGAGAAGAGAAAGGAGCAGGGAGAAGACAGTCTGTGGGGGCCTGATAGGAGACAGGCGCAGGGAGGAGACAGTCTGTGGGAGCCTGAGAGAGAAGAGACAGGAGCAGGGAGGAGACAGTCTGTGGGAGCCTGTGAGGAGATAGGCGCAGGGAGGAGCCAGTCTGTGGGGGCCTGAGAGAGAGGAGACAGGAGCAGGGAGGAGACAGTCTGTGGGAGCCTGAGAGAGAAGAGACAGGTGCAGGCAGGAGACCGTCTGCGGGGGCCAGAGAGAGAAGAGACAGGAGCAGGGAGGAGACAGTCTGTGGGAGCCTGAGAGAGAAGAGACAGGAGCAGGGAGGAGACAGTCTGTGGGAGCCTGTGAGGAGACAGGCGCAGGGAGGAGACAGTCTGTGGGTCCTGAGAGAGAAGAGACAGGAGCAGGGAGAAGACAGTCTGTGGGGGCCTAAGAGGAGACAGGCGCAGGGAAGACAGTCTGTGGGAGCCTGAGAGGAGACAGGCGCAGGGACGAGACAGTCTGTGGGGGCCTGAGAGAGATGAGACAGGCACAGGGAGAAGACAGTCTGTGTGGAACCTGAGAGAGAAGAGACAGGCGCAGGCAGGAGACCGTCTGTGGGGGCCAGAGAGAGAAGAGACAGGAGCAGGAAGGAGACAGTCTGTGGGGGCCTGGGAGGAGACAGGCGCAGGGAGGAGACAGTCTGTGGGAGCCTGAGAGAGAAGAGACAGGAGCAGGAAGGAGACAGTCTGTGGGGGCCTGGGAGGAGACAGGCGCAAGGAGGAGACAGTCTGTGGGGGCCTGAGAGAGAAGAGACAGGAGCAGGAAGGAGACAGTCTGTGGGGGCCTGGGAGGAGACAGGCGCAGGGAGGAGACAGTCTGTGGGAGCCTGAGAGAGAAGAGACAGGAGCAGGAAGGAGACAGTCTGTGGGGGCCTGAGAGAGAAGAGACAGGAGCAGGGAGGAGACAGTCTGTGGGGGCCTGAGAGAGAAGAGACAGGAGCAGGGAGGAGACAGTCTGTGGGGGCCTGAGAGAGAAGAGACAGGAGCAGGGAGGAGACAGTCTGTGGGGGCCTGAGAGAGAAGAGACAGGCGCAGGGAGGAGGCAGTCTGGGGGGGCCTGAGAGAGAAGAGACAGGAGCAAGGAGGAGACAGTCTGTGGGGGCCTGAGAGAGAAGAGACAGGAGCAGGGAGAAGACAGTCTGTGGGAGCCTGAGAGGAGACAGGCGCCGGGAGGAGCCAGTCTGTGGGGCCCTGAGAGAGAAGAGACAGGCGCAGGGAAGAGAGTCGGTGGGGGCCTGTGAGGAGACAGACGCAGGGAAGAGACAGTCTGTGGGAGCCTGTGAGGAGACAGGCGCAGGCAGGAGACCGTCTCTGGGGGCCAGAGAGAGAAGAGACAGGAGCAGGAAGGAGACAGTCTGCGGGGGCCCTGGAGGAGACAGGCGCAGGGAGGAGACAGTCTGTGGGAGCCTGAGAGAGAAGAGACAGGAGCAGGGAGGAGACAGTCTGTGGGGGCCTGAGAGAGAAGAGACAGGCGCAGGGAGGAGGCAGTCTGGGGGGGTCTACAGAGGGAAGAGACAGGCGCAGGGAGGAGACAGTCTGTGGGGGCCTGAGAGAGAAGAGACAGGAGCAGGGAGGAGACAGTCTGTGGGGGCCAGAGAGAGAAGAGACAGGCGCAGGGAGGAGACAGTCTGTGGGAGCCTGTGAGGAGACAGGAGCAAGGAGGAGACAGTCTGTGGGGGCCTGAGAGAGAAGAGACAGGAGCAGGGAGGAGACAGTCTGTGGGAGCCTGTGAGGAGACAGGCGCAGGGAGGAGACAGTCTGTGGGGGCCTGAGAGAGAAGAGACAGGAGCAGGGAGGAGACAGTCTGTGGGAGCCTGTGAAGAGATAGGCGCAAGGAGGAGACAGTCTGTGGGGGCCTGAGAGAGAAGAGACAGGAGCAGGGAGAAGACAGTCTGTTGGGGCCTGAGAGAGAAGAGACAGGCGCAGGGAAGAGACAGTCTGTGGGGGCCTGAGAGAGAAGAGACAGGCGCAGGGAGGAGACAGTCTGTGGGGGCCTGAGAGAGAAGAGACAGGAGCAGGGAGAAGACAGTCTGTGGGGGCCTGAGAGGAGACAGGCGCAGGGAAGAGACAGTCTGTGGGGGCCTGAGAGAGAAGAGACAGGAGCAGGGAGAAGACAGTCTGTGGGGGCCTGTGAGGAGACAGGCGCAGGGAGGAGCCAGTCTGTGGGGGCCTGAGAGATAAGAGACAGGAGCAGGGAGGAGACAATCTGTGGGAGCCTGTGAGGAGACAGGCGCAGGGAGGAGACAGTCTGTGTGGAACCTGAGAGAGAAGAGACAGGAGCAGGGAGAAGACAGTCTGTGTGGAACCTGAGAGAGAAGAGACAGGCGCAGGCAGGAGACAGTCTGTGGGAGTCTGTGAGGAGACAGGCGCAGGGAAGAGACAGTCTGTGGGAGCCTGTGAGGAGACAGGCGCAGGGAGGAGACAGTCTGTGGGAGCCTGTGAGGAGACAGGCGCAGGGAGGAGACAGTCTGTGGGAGCCTGTGAGGAGACAGGCGCAGGGAGGAGACAGTCTGTGGGGGCCTGAGAGAGAAGAGACAGGCGCAGGGAAGAGACAGTCTGTGGGGGCCTGAGAGAGAAGAGACAGGAGCAGGGAGGAGACAGTCTGTGGGAGCCTGTGAAGAGACAGGCGCAGGGAGGAGACAGTCTGTGGGGGCCTGAGAGAGAGAAGAGACAGGCGCAGGGAAGAGACAGTCTGTGGGGGCCTGAGAGAGAAGAGACAGGCGCAGGGAGGAGACAGTCTGTGGGGGCCTGAGAGAGAAGAGACAGGCGCAGGGAAGAGACAGTCTGTGGGGGCCTGAGAGAGAAGAGACAGGAGCAGAGAGGAGACAGTCTGTGGGAGCCTGTGAGGAGACAGGCGCAGGGAAGAGAGTCTGTGGGGGCCTGAGAGAGAAGAGACAACCCTAGGGACGAGACAGTCTGTGGGGGCCTGAGAGAGAAGAGACAGGCACAGGGAGAAGACAGTCTGTGTGGAACCTGAGAGAGAAGAGACAGGCGCAGGCAGGAGACCGTCTGTGGGGGCCAGAGAGAGAAGAGACAGGAGCAGGAAGGAGACAGTCTGTGGGGGCCTGGGAGGAGACAGGCGCAGGGAGGAGACAGTCTGTGGGGGCCTGGGAGGAGACAGGCGCAGGGAGGAGACAGTCTGTGGGAGCCTGAGAGAGAAGAGACAGGAGCAGGGAGGAGATAGTCTGTGGGAGCCTGAGAGAGAAGAGACAGGAGCAGGGAGGAGACAGTCTGTGGGAGCCTGTGAGGAGACAGGTGCAAGGAGGAGACAGTCTGTGGGGGCCTGAGAGAGAAGAGACAGGAGCAGGGAGGAGACAGTCTATGGGAGCCTGTGAGGAGACAGGCGCAGGGAGGAGACAGTCTGTGGGTCCTGAGAGGGAAGAGACAGGAGCAGGGAGGAGACAGTCTGTGGGGGCCTGGGAGGAGACCGGCGCAGGGAAGAGACAGTCTGTGGGGGCCTGAGAGAGAAGAGACAGGCGCAGGGAAGAGAGTCTGTGGGGGCCTGTGAGAGAAGAGAGAGGAGCAGGGAGAAGACAGTCTGTGGGGGCCTGAGAGGAGACAGGCGCAGGGAGGAGACAGTCTGTGGGGGCCTCAGAGAGAAGAGACAGGCGCAGGGAAGAGACCGTCTGTGGGGGCCTGAGAGAGAAGAGACAGGCGCAGGAAGGAGATAGTCTGTGGGGGCCTGGGAGGAGACAGGCGCAGGGAGGAGACAGTCTGTGGGTCCTGAGAGAGAAGAGACAGGAGCAGGGAGAAGACAGTCTGTGGGGGCCTGATAGGAGACAGGCGCAGGGAGGAGACAGTCTGTGGGAGCCTGAGAGAGAAGAGACAGGAGCAGGGAGGAGACAGTCTGTGGGGGCCTGGGAGGAGACAGGCGCAGGAAGGAGACAGTCTGTGGGTCCTCTCCTGAGAGAGAAGAGACAGGAGCAGGGAGAAGACAGTCTGTGGGGGCCTGATAGGAGACAGGCGCAGGGAGGAGACAGTCTGTGGGAGCCTGAGAGAGAAGAGACAGGAGCAGGGAGGAGATAGTCTGTGGGGGCCTGGGAGGAGACAGGCGCAGGGAGGAGACAGTCTGTGGGTCCTGAGAGAGAAGAGACAGGAGCAGGGAGAAGACAGTCTGTGGGTGCCTGATAGGAGACAGGCGCAGGGAAGAGAGTCTGTGGGGGCCTGAGAGAGAAGAGACAACCCTAGGGACGAGACAGTCTGTGGGGGCCTGAGAGAGATGAGACAGGCACAGGGAAAAGACAGTCTGTGTGGAACCTGAGAGAGAAGAGACAGGCGCAGGCAGGAGACCGTCTGTGGGGGCCAGAGAGAGAAGAGAAAGGAGCAGGGAGAAGACAGTCTGTGGGGGCCTGATAGGAGACAGGCGCAGGGAGGAGACAGTCTGTGGGAGCCTGAGAGAGAAGAGACAGGAGCAGGGAGGAGACAGTCTGTGGGAGCCTGTGAGGAGATAGGCGCAGGGAGGAGCCAGTCTGTGGGGGCCTGAGAGAGAGGAGACAGGAGCAGGGAGGAGACAGTCTGTGGGAGCCTGAGAGAGAAGAGACAGGTGCAGGCAGGAGACCGTCTGTGGGGGCCAGAGAGAGAAGAGACAGGAGCAGGGAGGAGACAGTCTGTGGGAGCCTGAGAGAGAAGAGACAGGAGCAGGGAGGAGACAGTCTGTGGGAGCCTGTGAGGAGACAGGCGCAGGGAGGAGACAGTCTGTGGGTCCTGAGAGAGAAGAGACAGGAGCAGGGAGAAGACAGTCTGTGGGGGCCTAAGAGGAGACAGGCGCAGGGAAGACAGTCTGTGGGAGCCTGAGAGGAGACAGGCGCAGGGACGAGACAGTCTGTGGGGGCCTGAGAGAGATGAGACAGGCACAGGGAGAAGACAGTCTGTGTGGAACCTGAGAGAGAAGAGACAGGCGCAGGCAGGAGACCGTCTGTGGGGGCCAGAGAGAGAAGAGACAGGAGCAGGAAGGAGACAGTCTGTGGGGGCCTGGGAGGAGACAGGCGCAGGGAGGAGACAGTCTGTGGGAGCCTGAGAGAGAAGAGACAGGAGCAGGAAGGAGACAGTCTGTGGGGGCCTGGGAGGAGACAGGCGCAAGGAGGAGACAGTCTGTGGGGGCCTGAGAGAGAAGAGACAGGAGCAGGAAGGAGACAGTCTGTGGGGGCCTGGGAGGAGACAGGCGCAGGGAGGAGACAGTCTGTGGGAGCCTGAGAGAGAAGAGACAGGAGCAGGAAGGAGACAGTCTGTGGGGGCCTGAGAGAGAAGAGACAGGAGCAGGGAGGAGACAGTCTGTGGGGGCCTGAGAGAGAAGAGACAGGAGCAGGGAGGAGACAGTCTGTGGGGGCCTGAGAGAGAAGAGACAGGCGCAGGGAGGAGGCAGTCTGGGGGGGCCTGAGAGAGAAGAGACAGGAGCAAGGAGGAGACAGTCTGTGGGGGCCTGAGAGAGAAGAGACAGGAGCAGGGAGAAGACAGTCTGTGGGAGCCTGAGAGGAGACAGGCGCCGGGAGGAGCCAGTCTGTGGGGCCCTGAGAGAGAAGAGACAGGCGCAGGGAAGAGAGTCGGTGGGGGCCTGTGAGGAGACAGACGCAGGGAAGAGACAGTCTGTGGGAGCCTGTGAGGAGACAGGCGCAGGCAGGAGACCGTCTCTGGGGGCCAGAGAGAGAAGAGACAGGAGCAGGAAGGAGACAGTCTGTGGGGGCCCTGGAGGAGACAGGCGCAGGGAGGAGACAGTCTGTGGGAGCCTGAGAGAGAAGAGACAGGAGCAGGGAGGAGACAGTCTGTGGGGGCCTGAGAGAGAAGAGACAGGCGCAGGGAGGAGGCAGTCTGGGGGGGTCTACAGAGGGAAGAGACAGGCGCAGGGAGGAGACAGTCTGTGGGGGCCTGAGAGAGAAGAGACAGGAGCAGGGAGGAGACAGTCTGTGGGGGCCAGAGAGAGAAGAGACAGGCGCAGGGAGGAGACAGTCTGTGGGAGCCTGTGAGGAGACAGGAGCAAGGAGGAGACAGTCTGTGGGGGCCTGAGAGAGAAGAGACAGGAGCAGGGAGGAGACAGTCTGTGGGAGCCTGTGAGGAGACAGGCGCAGGGAGGAGACAGTCTGTGGGGGCCTGAGAGAGAAGAGACAGGAGCAGGGAGGAGACAGTCTGTGGGAGCCTGTGAAGAGATAGGCGCATGGAGGAGACAGTCTGTGGGGGCCTGAGAGAGAAGAGACAGGAGCAGGGAGAAGACAGTCTGTTGGGGCCTGAGAGAGAAGAGACAGGCGCAGGGAAGAGACAGTCTGTGGGGGCCTGAGAGAGAAGAGACAGGCGCAGGGAGGAGACAGTCTGTGGGGGCCTGAGAGAGAAGAGACAGGAGCAGGGAGAAGACAGTCTGTGGGGGCCTGAGAGGAGACAGGCGCAGGGAAGAGACAGTCTGTGGGGGCCTGAGAGAGAAGAGACAGGAGCAGGGAGAAGACAGTCTGTGGGGGCCTGTGAGGAGACAGGCGCAGGGAGGAGCCAGTCTGTGGGGGCCTGAGAGATAAGAGACAGGAGCAGGGAGGAGACAATCTGTGGGAGCCTGTGAGGAGACAGGCGCAGGGAGGAGAACGTCTGTGGGAGCCTGAGAGAGAAGAGACAGGAGCAGGGAGGAGACAGTCTGTGGGAGCCTGTGAGGAGACAGGCGCAGGGAGGAGACAGTCTGTGGGTCCTGAGAGAGAAGAGACAGGAGCAGGGAGAAGACAGTCTGTGGGGGCCTAAGAGGAGACAGGCGCAGGGAAGACAGTCTGTGGGAGCCTGAGAGGAGACAGGCGCAGGGACGAGACAGTCTGTGGGGGCCTGAGAGAGATGAGACAGGCACAGGG
Organism: Lissotriton vulgaris; assembly: GCF_964263255.1. Lineage (NCBI taxonomy): Eukaryota > Metazoa > Chordata > Amphibia > Caudata > Salamandridae > Lissotriton > Lissotriton vulgaris. Next base: position 122,522 of record NW_028255647.1, read on the forward strand.
AGAAGACAGTCTGTGTGGAACCTGAGAGAGAAGAGACAGGCGCAGGCAGGAGACCGTCTGTGGGGGCCAGAGAGAGAAGAGACAGGAGCAGGAAGGAGACAGTCTGTGGGGGCCTGGGAGGAGACAGGCGCAGGGAGGAGACAGTCTGTGGGAGCCTGAGAGAGAAGAGACAGGAGCAGGAAGGAGACAGTCTGTGGGGGCCTGGGAGGAGACATGCGCAAGGAGGAGACAGTCTGTGGGGGCCTGAGAGAGAAGAGACAGGAGCAGGAAGGAGACAGTCTGTGGGGGCCTGGGAGGAGACAGGCGCAGGGAGGAGACAGTCTGTGGGAGCCTGAGAGAGAAGAGACAGGAGCAGGAAGGAGACAGTCTGTGGGGGCCTGAGAGAGAAGAGACAGGAGCAGGGAGGAGACAGTCTGTGGGGGCCTGAGAGAGAAGAGACAGGAGCAGGGAGGAGACAGTCTGTGGGGGCCTGAGAGAGAAGAGACAGGCGCAGGGAGGAGGCAGTCTGGGGGGGCCTGAGAGAGAAGAGACAGGAGCAAGGAGGAGACAGTCTGTGGGGGCCTGAGAGAGAAGAGACAGGAGCAGGGAGAAGACAGTCTGTGGGAGCCTGAGAGGAGACAGGCGCCGGGAGGAGCCAGTCTGTGGGGCCCTGAGAGAGAAGAGACAGGCGCAGGGAAGAGAGTCGGTGGGGGCCTGTGAGGAGACAGACGCAGGGAAGAGACAGTCTGTGGGAGCCTGTGAGGAGACAGGCGCAGGCAGGAGACCGTCTCTGGGGGCCAGAGAGAGAAGAGACAGGAGCAGGAAGGAGACAGTCTGCGGGGGCCCTGGAGGAGACAGGCGCAGGGAGGAGACAGTCTGTGGGAGCCTGAGAGAGAAGAGACAGGAGCAGGGAGGAGACAGTCTGTGGGGGCCTGAGAGAGAAGAGACAGGCGCAGGGAGGAGGCAGTCTGGGGGGGTCTACAGAGGGAAGAGACAGGCGCAGGGAGGAGACAGTCTGTGGGGGCCTGAGAGAGAAGAGACAGGAGCAGGGAGGAGACAGTCTGTGGGGGCCAGAGAGAGAAGAGACAGGCGCAGGGAGGAGACAGTCTGTGGGAGCCTGTGAGGAGACAGGAGCAAGGAGGAGACAGTCTGTGGGGGCCTGAGAGAGAAGAGACAGGAGCAGGGAGGAGACAGTCTGTGGGAGCCTGTGAGGAGACAGGCGCAGGGAGGAGACAGTCTGTGGGGGCCTGAGAGAGAAGAGACAGGAGCAGGGAGGAGACAGTCTGTGGGAGCCTGTGAAGAGATAGGCGCAAGGAGGAGACAGTCTGTGGGGGCCTGAGAGAGAAGAGACAGGAGCAGGGAGAAGACAGTCTGTTGGGGCCTGAGAGAGAAGAGACAGGCGCAGGGAAGAGACAGTCTGTGGGGGCCTGAGAGAGAAGAGACAGGCGCAGGGAGGAGACAGTCTGTGGGGGCCTGAGAGAGAAGAGACAGGAGCAGGGAGAAGACAGTCTGTGGGGGCCTGAGAGGAGACAGGCGCAGGGAAGAGACAGTCTGTGGGGGCCTGAGAGAGAAGAGACAGGAGCAGGGAGAAGACAGTCTGTGGGGGCCTGTGAGGAGACAGGCGCAGGGAGGAGCCAGTCTGTGGGGGCCTGAGAGATAAGAGACAGGAGCAGGGAGGAGACAATCTGTGGGAGCCTGTGAGGAGACAGGCGCAGGGAGGAGACAGTCTGTGTGGAACCTGAGAGAGAAGAGACAGGAGCAGGGAGAAGACAGTCTGTGTGGAACCTGAGAGAGAAGAGACAGGCGCAGGCAGGAGACCGTCTGTGGGGGCCAGAGAGAGAAGAGACAGGAGCAGGAAGGAGACAGTCTGTGGGGGGCTGGGAGGAGACAGGCGCAGGGAGGAGACAGTCTGTGGGGGCCTGAGAGAGAAGAGACAGGAGCAGGAAGGAGACAGTCTGTGGGAGCCTGTGAGGAGACAGGCGCAGGGAAGAGAGTCTGTGGGGGCCTGAGAGAGAAGAGACAGGCGCAGGGAGAAGACAGTCTGTGGGGGCCTGAGAGGAGACAGGCGCAGAGAAGAGAGTCTGTGGGGGCCTGTGAGAGAAGAGACAGGCGCAGGGAGAAGACAGTCTGTGTGGAACCTGAGAGAGAAGAGACAGGCGCAGGCAGGAGACCGTCTGTGGGGGCCAGAGAGGGAAGAGACAGGCGCAGGCAGGAGACCGTCTGTGGGGGCCTGAGAGAGAAGAGAAAGGAGCAGGGAGAAGACAGTCTGTGGGAGCCTGTGAGGAGACAGGTGCAGGGAGGAGACAGTCTGTGGGGGCCTGAGAGAGAAGAGAAAGGAGCAGGGAGAAGACAGTCTGTGGGAGCCTGTGAGGAGACAGGCGCAGGGAAGAGACAGTCTGTGGGGGCCTGAGAGAGAAGAGACAGGCGCAGGGAGAAGACAGTCTGTGTGGAACCTGAGAGAGAAGAGACAGGCGCAGGCAGGAGACCGTCTGTGGGGGCCAGAGAGAGAAGAGACAGGAGCAGGAAGGAGACAGTCTATGGGGGCCTGGGAGGAGACAGGCGCAGGGAGGAGACAGTCTGTGGGAGCCTGAGAGGGAAGAGACAGGAGCATGGAGAAGACAGTGTGTGGGAGCCTGAGAGGAGACAGGGGCAGGGAGGAGCCAGTCTGTGGGGGCCTGAGAGATAAGAGACAGGAGCAGGGAGGAGACAATCTGTGGGAGCCTGTGAGGAGACAGACGCAGGGAGGAGACAGTCTGTGTGGAACCTGAGAGAGAAGAGACAGGAGCAGGGAGAAGACAGTCTGTGGGAGCCTGTGAGGACTTTTTGAAGACAACAAGGGTTCCCTGTATACAAAATAACAATACAACCCCTAGGTCAGGGAATAAATCAATGGAAAAAACTACCTAGGCAGTCATTTATAAGTTAAACACACACTGCGAAAAAGGACCAGCAATGAGAGTGAACAGCTTCCAATTAAAAACATAAGTTTATTACAGTCACATAAACAATGGTTAAAAAGTACATTTCATAAAAAGTTGCAATCACATAAATCATAACATAAAAAGTTTTTTGAACATAAAGGGGTGAGTTGTATGTCGACGCGTTTCGGCGACCAGCGCCTTTCTCAAGACAATTGTTACAACTATCTGCAAATGAAATAATGTATAGTGTTAATTACATCATTTACAGTTATTACATTAATATGTTTATTCTATACATTTTATTTAAAAAAGATAACAGAAGCATTGTTCAGAATTCTCAGGTCCTAAATCTGTCCTTAACACAGTTGATAATTTGCAAAAGTTGTAAGACATAAATTAAGTTGTTATAACCTCTAATTATGGCCTGCTACTGATATGTATATATATGAGCCACAGTGTGATGACTAGTGGCTTATTAATCTCAATGTTTTATTATTACGATTTTGAGCATGATTTTACAGAACATCATTTATGGCAATTGCTGATATGGAACATTCTTAATAGTATGGCAGACGTGGTTAGATATCTAATAGAACAAATAGGAACAGGTCTAATTCCATTATGCATTTTTATGATCAGTTGTACAGTCATCATTTTATAGCAGTGAATGACGATGATCAAAGCTAACATTAGATCTTGATTGATAAGATGGATATAAATAAGAGAAAATCAGGAAAAAAGATAAAGTGGAGATAGCAAAAAGGAAAACTGGATCTTATAGTTCTTTATTCCACATGAAATGATATTTCTATGTTCTATTAATTATTATTAAGGTCTTAGTTGGATATATCACATGGATATTTCAGTTCTTATGAGAGTATATAAAAAACTAATTGATTTTCCTATTTATGAATATCTATGTATGTATCTAGTAGATTTCCTGGTCATTATGATAGGTTATCGCTGACTAATGTCAATATGTTCATATATCTAATATTATACTTACCACAAAAGGGTAATAACGTCAAAAATGAATGATGATATTGACGTTAGGGCGGTTGCATCTATTATTCTGAACCAGAAGCGAAATTGATACAAGACTGATTCAGCAATGTTGACGACTACAACAATGAAAAACACAGATGGTGTTATAGGTATACATAAATGTAATCCTATCGAAAGATGGATAATAGATTTATAAAGTGGCCAACTGACCTATTTTAAAGACTTGTCATATCCTATGATGTTGCTAGTTGGTTGATTAGTATTTCAATCTGTAGTTCTAGGATTCAAAATAACCTGAATACATAAAAAGAATAGTCTGTTAGGATATAATTGGAGATGAACTATGTCTGATAATTTACAGCGCTATGCCACTGATACATGTACTTAATTCCTCTTCTTACCCAAATATGAGCTTTAGAAAAGTGTCACCTCCACACTGTATTTATATGCTAGTAGGGTCTCAGGGTCTGAGATGCTCACGATATCTGATAGTGAAAACAATTAAAATACGGACATATCAGTCGGTAGATCTATTTTATTAACTCCAAACGACAGGTATTCATAACGGAGCCCTATTGTATGCTTACCAGGTTTATTCTCAAGGGGTGACCGTCACTGATAGGGAGTCACAAGCTGATTAGAAATTTCTGTGTATGAGAAGGCCTTCTATACACTAACGTCTGGTTCCTTAAATGACAAGAGCAATGCTTATTATAATTAGGGACAAAGCTTTATCTTAGGCAGAGTCTGGTCAAACAGATAATTTCGTGGGTAATTACTAGTGCCGTACCGTTATGGATAACTGGTAACTTCTCTGCACAGTAGCAAGATGAAGGTGGGGCGTGTAATTGCAATCAATACAGCTTTCCAGATGCCTGCAGGGGAACATTAATTCCTAAATTATGGTCAGGCCAGATATTTCTGTTCTCGACGCGTGCTAATCTATCTATGCCGATGGCTTACCTTTAGATACTGGAGATGAGGTAGCGTGGAGGCGAACGTCTGCTTCGGGCGTAGTCCCGGGATGCAATGAAAGGGAAGTGCAGCGCGCGCGTATTTAAGTGCACGTCGATGCCGCTAATTAGGCTAATCCTGACTCAATTAGTGCGTAGAACGCGAGGAAAGACTACGATCTACTCGCAGGGGTCACATGAAAACATGCTGTTACTATAAGAACTAATCGCGCGCCTCACTTTACTTATGTTAGCTCTAACTCAATGACAGACTGAGGTCCAAATAACGGACGGTAGTTTTTATTAAACATACTTTCAGTCTAGATAAATGGATTAAATTTCTATCGGTAGTATGCATCTAAACAGTGATTCATGGGACTGAGTTAACAATGAAAGGGATATCAAATACTATAAACAAGAACTATTTTCCTACGTTATTTAAACGGAGTGCTGAAGGGAGGAGTCTTCTGTGTTCCTATAATTTTATTTTTTAAAAGATAGCATTCTCCCACGGGATTTCACTATTCAATCCTTCACGGAATGTATTAAGAGAAAAAATCCAGAAGACTTCGCGTTTTTTGCGTATCGCTTCACCTCCTTTATCATCAGCAATGTTGATCTTTTCTAATATACGCCAAGTGAAATCATTGGGACCATGGCCATGATCTAAGAAATGTTTCACTATGGGTGCAGTCAGTTTTTTAGTTTTGACTGCTGAACGATGTTCTGTCAGTCTTGTCTGTATGGCACGTGATGTTTCACCTACATACCCTTGAGAACATGGGCATTTCAAGAGATATATGACGTTAGAGGTTTTGCAATTGTACATCTCTTTAGCATTGGCTGTATATCCGTTGTGTGTAAAGGTAGCTCCTGTGTCTATGTTTACACAGGATTTGCAACTGGAGCAAGGAAAGGTACCTTTCACTGGGTTGTCTCCAATTAGGGATTTCTGCGCCATATGATTGGAATCAACAGGCTTTTTAATTCTGGAGTGGACTATGTGATCTTTGATGTTTTTATTGCGCCTATGGGCAAAAAGAGGTTTTTCAAGTTTGATGGCTCCATTGCTGTTCAGGATGTGCCAAGAGGAGTTAATGACCTGTTTGACTTTCGCATTGACTGTTGAATGACGTGTGATGCAGACTAGTTTGTTTGCTTCTGTCTTAGATTTGCTTCTCAGCAAACAATCTCTGTCATAGTACCGTGCTCTTTTATATGAATCTCGCACTAGCCTATGAGGGTAGCCACGGTCTAAGAATTTTTGTCTCATTCCTGCTGCCTGTCTATCAAAGTCTGCGAGGCTGGTACAATTTCTCCTGACTCTCAAAAATTGTGAGAAAGGGATGCTTTGTCTCTGATTCCTTGGGTGGAAACTTCGGAAATGAAGGAGGGTGTTCCTGGCAGTCGGTTTTATAAAAAGATCTACTTTCAATTTTCCTTCTTCGTGAAGAATCCAAATATCTAAAAATTCCAGCTTTTCCGAACTAATGTGGGAGGTAAATTTAAGATTGGGGTCGCATGTATTAAGCCATGCTAGAAAATCTTCCAGCGTCTCTCTCCCATCGGTCCAGACAAAAAAGATGTCGTCTATGTATCTGGACCAATGGGAGACGGACTCGAAAAAAGGCGCTACTTCATTATGAATATGACGCGCCTCGAATTCAGCCATGTAGATATTTGCTACAGACGGTGCCACTGAGGCCCCCATGCTGACTCCTTTTGTTTGTCTGAAGAGTTTATGTCCGAATTCAAAAATGTTCTCAGTCAAGACCATCTGAAGACATTGCAGCAAAAAAGTTTTAGGGCAGGGTACTGAGTAGAGGTCTATGAACCATTCTACTGCTGTAAGAGCCTCTCTAATGGGAATGTTACTATAGAGAGACTCTATATCGAGAGTGACGAGAAGATCTCGTAACGGGTTAAAACTTATACTTTCCACTTTGTTGATCATCGTACTGGTGTCTTTAATGTACGATGGGACATTCGGTATCTGGGGACACAAATAACTATCCACAATCTTAAATTTACCTCCCACATTAGTTCGAAAAAGCTGGAATTTTTAGATATTTGGATTCTTCACGAAGAAGGAAAATTGAAAGTAGATCTTTTTATAAAACCGACTGCCAGGAACACCCTCCTTCATTTCCGAAGTTTCCACCCAAGGAATCGGAGACAAAGCATCCCTTTCTCACAATTTTTGAGAGTCAGGAGAAATTGTACCAGCCTCGCAGACTTTGATAGACAGGCAGCAGGAATGAGACAAAAATTCTTAGACCGTGGCTACCCTCATAGGCTAGTGCGAGATTCATATAAAAGAGCACGGTACTATGACAGAGATTGTTTGCTGAGAAGCAAATCTAAGACAGAAGCAAACAAACTAGTCTGCATCACACGTCATTCAACAGTCAATGCGAAAGTCAAACAGGTCATTAACTCCTCTTGGCACATCCTGAACAGCAATGGAGCCATCAAACTTGAAAAACCTCTTTTTGCCCATAGGCGCAATAAAAACATCAAAGATCACATAGTCCACTCCAGAATTAAAAAGCCTGTTGATTCCAATCATATGGCGCAGAAATCCCTAATTGGAGACAACCCAGTGAAAGGTACCTTTCCTTGCTCCAGTTGCAAATCCTGTGTAAACATAGACACAGGAGCTACCTTTACACACAACGGATATACAGCCAATGCTAAAGAGATGTACAATTGCAAAACCTCTAACGTCATATATCTCTTGAAATGCCCATGTTCTCAAGGGTATGTAGGTGAAACATCACGTGCCATACAGACAAGACTGACAGAACATCGTTCAGCAGTCAAAACTAAAAAACTGACTGCACCCATAGTGAAACATTTCTTAGATCATGGCCATGGTCCCAATGATTTCACTTGGCGTATATTAGAAAAGATCATCATTGCTGATGATAAAGGAGGTGAAGCGATACGCAAAAAACGCGAAGTCTTCTGGATTTTTTCTCTTAATACATTCCGTGAAGGATTGAATAGTGAAATCCCGTGGGAGAATGCTATCTTTTAAAAAATAAAATTATAGGAACACAGAAGACTCCTCCCTTCAGCACTCCGTTTAAATAACGTAGGAAAATAGTTCTTGTTTATAGTATTTGATATCCCTTTCATTGTTAACTCAGTCCCATGAATCACTGTTTAGATGCATACTACCGATAGAAATTTAATCCATTTATCTAGACTGAAAGTATGTTTAATAAAAACTACCGTCCGTTATTTGGACCTCAGTCTGTCATTGAGTTAGAGCTAACATAAGTAAAGTGAGGCGCGCGATTAGTTCTTATAGTAACAGCATGTTTTCATGTGACCCCTGCGAGTAGATCGTAGTCTTTCCTCGCGTTCTACGCACTAATTGAGTCAGGATTAGCCTAATTAGCGGCATCGACGTGCACTTAAATACGCGCGCGCTGCACTTCCCTTTCATTGCATCCCGGGACTACGCCCGAAGCAGACGTTCGCCTCCACGCTACCTCATCTCCAGTATCTAAAGGTAAGCCATCGGCATAGATAGATTAGCACGCGTCGAGAACAGAAATATCTGGCCTGACCATAATTTAGGAATTAATGTTCCCCTGCAGGCATCTGGAAAGCTGTATTGATTGCAATTACACGCCCCACCTTCATCTTGCTACTGTGCAGAGAAGTTCCCAGTTATCCATAACGGTACGGCACTAGTAATTACCCACGAAATTATCTGTTTGACCAGACTCTGCCTAAGATAAAGCTTTGTCCCTAATTATAATAAGCATTGCTCTTGTCATTTAAGGAACCAGACGTTAGTGTATAGAAGGCCTTCTCATACACAGAAATTTCTAATCAGCTTGTGACTCCCTATCAGTGACGGTCACCCCTTGATAATAAACCTGGTAAGCATACAATAGGGCTCCGTTATGAATACCTGTCGTTTGGAGTTAATAAAATAGATCTACCGACTGATATGTCCGTATTTTAATTGTTTTCACTATCAGATATCGTGAGCATCTCAGACCCTGAGACCCTACTAGCATATAAATACAGTGTGGAGGTGACACTTTTCTAAAGCTCATATTTGGGTAAGAAGAGGAATTAAGTACATGTATCAGTGGCATAGCGCTGTAAATTATCAGACATAGTTCATCTCCAATTATATCCTAACAGACTATTCTTTTTATGTATTCAGGTTATTTTGAATCCTAGAACTACAGATTGAAATACTAATCAACCAACTAGCAACATCATAGGATATGACAAGTCTTTAAAATAGGTCAGTTGGCCACTTTATAAATCTATTATCCATCTTTCGATAGGATTACAATTATGTATACCTATAACACCATCTGTGTTTTTCATTGTTGTAGTCGTCAACATTGCTGAATCAGTCTTGTATCAATTTCGCTTCTGGTTCAGAATAATAGATGCAACCGCCCTAACGTCAATATCATCATTCATTTTTGACGTTATTACCCTTTTGTGGTAAGTATAATATTAGATATATGAACATATTGACATCAGTCAGCGATAACCTATCATAATGACCAGGAAATCTACTAGATACATACATAGATATTCATAAATAGGAAAATCAATTAGTTTTTTATATACTCTCATAAGAACTGAAATATCCATGTGATATATCCAACTAAGACCTTAATAATAATTAATAGAACATAGAAATATCATTTCATGTGGAATAAAGAACTATAAGATCCAGTTTTCCTTTTTGCTATCTCCACTTTATCTTTTTTCCTGATTTTCTCTTATTTATATCCATCTTATCAATCAAGATCTAATGTTAGCTTTGATCATCGTCATTCACTGCTATAAAATGATGACTGTACAACTGATCATAAAAATGCATAATGGAATTAGACCTGTTCCTATTTGTTCTATTAGATATCTAACCACGTCTGCCATACTATTAAGAATGTTCCATATCAGCAATTGCCATAAATGATGTTCTGTAAAATCATGCTCAAAATCGTAATAATAAAACATTGAGATTAATAAGCCACTAGTCATCACACTGTGGCTCATATATATACATATCAGTAGCAGGCCATAATTAGAGGTTATAACAACTTAATTTATGTCTTACAACTTTTGCAAATTATCAACTGTGTTAAGGACAGATTTAGGACCTGAGAATTCTGAACAATGCTTCTGTTATCTTTTTTAAATAAAATGTATAGAATAAACATATTAATGTAATAACTGTAAATGATGTAATTAACACTATACATTATTTCATTTGCAGATAGTTGTAACAATTGTCTTGAGAAAGGCGCTGGTCGCCGAAACGCGTCGACATACAACTCACCCCTTTATGTTCAAAAAACTTTTTATGTTATGATTTATGTGATTGCAACTTTTTATGAAATGTACTTTTTAACCATTGTTTATGTGACTGTAATAAACTTATGTTTTTAATTGGAAGCTGTTCACTCTCATTGCTGGTCCTTTTTCGCAGTGTGTGTTTAACTTATAAATGACTGCCTAGGTAGTTTTTTCCATGGAGCCTGTGAGGAGACAGGCGCAGGGAAGAGACAGTCTGTGGGGGCCTGAGAGAGAAGAGACAGGAGCAGGGAGAAGACAGTCTGTGGGAGCCTGTGAGGAGACAGGCGCAAGGAGGAGACAGTCTGTGGGAGCCTGTGAGGAGACAGGCGCAAGGAGGAGACAGTCTGTGGGGGCCTGAGAGAGAAGAGACAGGAGCAGGGAGGAGACAGTCTGTGGGAGCTGCAGTGTGTGTTGAAGGTGTGTGGTTTACTGAGTAAGTTAGGGCTACAGTGTGTGTGAAGGTGTGTGGTTTACTGAGTAGGTTAGGGCTGTAGTGTGTGCGGAATGTATGTGGTTTACTGAGTGAGTTAGGGCTGCAGTGTTTGTCGAAGGTGTGTGGTTAACTGAGTAGGTTAGGGCTGCAGTGTGTGTCGAATGTATGTGTTTAACTGAGTAGGTTAGGGCTACAGTGTGTGTCAAAGTTGTCTGGTTTACTGAGTAGGTTAGGGCTGCAGTGTGTGTTGAAGGTGTGTGGTTTACTGAGTAAGTTAGGGCTACAGTGTGTGTCGAAGGTGTGTGGTTTTCTGAGTAGGTTAGGGCTGTAGTGTGTGCGGAATGTATGTGGTTTATTGAGTGAGTTAGGGCTGCAGTGTGTGTCGAATGTATGTGGTTAACTGAGGAGGTTAGGGCTACAGTGTGTGTCGGAGGTGTGTGGTTTACTGAGTAGGTTAGGGCTGCAGTGTGTGTTGAAGGTGTGTGGTTTACTGAGTAAGTTAGGGCTACAGTGTGTGTCGAAGGTGTGTGGTTTACTGAGTAGGTTAGGGCTGTAGTGTGTGCGGAATGTATGTGGTTTACTGAGTGAGTTAGGGCTGCAGTGTTTGTCGAAGGTGTGTGGTTTACTGAGTGATTAGGGCTGCAGTGTGTTTTGAAGGTGTGTGGTTTACTGAGTAAGTTAGGGCTGCAGTGTGTGTTGAAGGTGTGTGGTTTACTGAGTGAGTTAGGGCTGCAGTGTGTTTTGAAGGTGTGTGGTTTACTGAGTGAGTTAGGGCTGCAGTGTGTGTTGAAGGTGTGTGGTTTACTGAGTGAGTTAGGGCTGCAGTGTGTTTTGAAGGTGTGTGGTTTACTGAGTGAGTTAGGGCTACAGTGTGTTTTGAAGGTGTGTGGTTTACTGAGTGAGTTAGGGCTACAGTGTGTTTTGAAGGTGTGTGGTTTACTGAGTAAGTTAGGGATGCAGTGTGTTGTAGGTGTCACAGCAGAGTGGGCAGTGGTCAGTGGGTTTGGAGAGAATCAGAGGTCAGCAAGGTTGACATGTTTATCAGGCCAGGAGGGTTTGCATTGACTGCTAGGAGTCAGTGAGCTTACAGAGAGCTCCCTTTTCGGTCACAGGCTGCTCTGAAGACAGGCACGACTAGAAAACAGGGAGCCCGCCCTCAGCAGCAACAGAATCTGCCATCTTTGTCCCCAGCAGGCCCTTCCCCTGCTGTTGTTTGATCAGCAATATTGCAGAGACGAACGTCAGTAGCAGCAAAACACACTACTGTGTGTGTGTCACTACACTGTCCGAACACCGTTATCTTACTGGGACATGTGGTATGTTAACAGTTATGTATTACACTGGTGGCCCAAGGAGCTAATGTGCCTACTCCAAGGATCTGTGTTTGCTCTCCTATACTCACATGTTCACATAGCTTTTCGTCCTTCTAAGGTCGATAAAACAAGTACCATTGAACAGAGGATCTTTGACCATTCAATAGCACAACCAAACTCTGGGGGATGTACTTGCAGTCTACTAATATGGGTGCTATGTTTGTAGGTAATAGAAATGAAAACTCTCAGAAATGCCTATCTACAAACAGTGGTGCTGTGTTTTGCTAAACAGGCAGAGCACAACAAAAGACAGGTCCACAGGGACAGCACGGCTATACAAATATCCAATCCACCACTGGCCTGAAACCCCCATCGTATGGCCATGCAGTCTATAATAACTGCTGACTGGCACCACTGGCGGACTCAGCAGCTATGACCTGCCTGCTGGAGGCAGGCATGGCGACCAGCTGACAACCTACAGGAAGAACAGGGAGTTAGAGAAGGAGGTGGGTGGGAGAGAGGAACAGATCAGCACAGCAGAGGAGAACAGGGAGTTAAAGAAGGAGGTGGGGTGGAAGAGAGCAGCAGAACAGCACGGGAGAAGAGAACAGGGAGGTAGAGAAGGAGGTGGGGTGGAAGAGAACAGCAGATCAGCAGAAGTTAACAGGGAGTTAAAGAAGGTGGCGGGTGGAAGAGAGCAACAGATCAACACGGGAGAAGAAAACAGGGAGTTATAGAAGGAGGCGGTGGAAGAGAACAGCAGATCAGCACGGGAGAAGAGAACAGGGAGTTAGAGAAGGAGGTGAGGTGGAAGAGAGCAGCAGATTAGCATAGGAGAAGAGAACAGGGAGTTAAAGAAGGAGGTGGGGTGGAAGAGAGCAGCAGATTAGCAAAGGAGAAGAGAACAGGGAGTTAGAGAAGGAGGTGAGGTGGAAGAGAGCAGCAGATTAGCATAGGAGAAGAGAACAGGGAGTTAAAGAAGGAAGTGGGTGGATGAGAGCAGCAGATCCGCAGAAGTTAACAGGGAGTTAAAGAAGGAGGCGGGTGGAAGAGAACAGCATATCGGCACAGGAGAAGAGAACAGGGAGTTAAAGAAGGGGGTGGAGTGGAAGAGAACAGCAGATCAGCACAGGAGAAGAGAACAGGGAGTTAGAGAAGGAGGTGAGGTGGAAGAGAGCAACAGATCAACACGGGAGAAGAAAACAGGGAGTTAGAGAAGGAGGCGGTGGAAGAGAACAGCAGATCAGCACGGGAGAAGAGAACAGGGAGTTAGAGAAGGAGGTGAGGTGGAAGAGAGCAGCAGATTAGCACAGCAGAAGAGAACAGGGAGTTAAAGAAGGAGGTGCGGTGGAAGAGAGCAGAACAGCACAGTAGAAGAGAATAGGAAGGTAGAGAAGGAGGTGGGGTGGAAGAGAACAGCAGATCAGCACGAGAGAAGAGAACAGGGAGTTAGAGAAGGAGGTGGTTGGAAGAGAGCAGCAGATCAGCACGGGAGAAGAGAACAGGGAGTTAAAGAAGGAGGTGCGGTGGAAGAGAGCAGAACAGCACAGCAGAAGAGAATAGGGAGGTAGAGAAGGAGGTGGGGTGGAAGAGAACAGCAGATCAGCACGAGAGAAGAGAACAGGTAGTTAAAGAAGGAAGTGGGTGGATGAGAGCAGCAGATCCGCAGAAGTTAACAGGGAGTTAAAGAAGGTGGCGGGTGGAAGAGAGCAACAGATCAGCACAGGAGAAGAGAAGAGAACAGGGAGTTAGAGAAGGAGGTGAGGTGGAAGAGAGCAGCAGATCAGCACAGGAGAAGAGAACAGGGAGTTAGAGAAAGAGGTGGGTGGAAGAGAGCAGCAGATCAGAACAGGAGAAGAGAACAGGGAGTTAGAGAAAGAGGAGGGTGGAAGAGAGCAACAGAGCAACACAGGAGAAGAAAACAGGGAGTAAGAGAAGGAGGCGGTGGAAGAGAACAGCAGATTAGCACGGGAGAAGAGAACGGGGAGGTTGAGAAGGAGGTGGGGTGGAAGAGAGCAGCAGATTAGCACGAGAGAAGAGAACAGGTAGTTAAAGAAGGAGGTGGGTGGATGAGAGCAGCAGATCAGCAGAAGTTAACAGGGAGTTAGAGAAAGAGGTAGGTGGAAGAGAGCAACAGAGCAACACAGGAGAAGAAAACAGGGAGTAAGAGAAAGAGGCGGTGGAAGAGAACAGCAGATTAGCACGGGAGAAGAGAACAGGGAGTTAGAGAAGGAAGTGAGGTGGAAGAGAGCAGCAGATCAGCACAGGAGAAGAGAACAGGTAGTTAAAGAAGGAGGTGGGTGGATGAGAGCAGCAGATCGTCACGGCAGAAGAGAACCGGGAGTCCCAGAAGGAGGCAGTGGAAATGAACAGCAGATCAGTACAGGAGTCTTGCCTTGCTTTGTGGGAGGGGTGGGGGAGCGAATTCCTATGCACGCGCCTACCTCATATGAACTGTATGCGATCCGCAGTGGGTAGACTTTAGAAAGCGGCTTTCTAGATTCTCGCCGAAAACAAAGCTTACACATTGCTTCAGCGAGACCTAAAAATGTCGAGTTGGGTAGAGAGGAAGGGATAGTGAGGTGGGAGAGGTAGAAGGGGAGAGATCAAACGAGGGAAGTAAGAGAGAAAAGTATGTGATAGGAATGTAGAGCTTAAACAGAGGTGTCGCTAGAGAAGAAGAAGGAGATACGGAAGTAGTAGGAGAAGGAGAGATCGGTGGGGAGGGATATAGAAATATGAAACCTGGAGTTGGGTGGAAGAAAAAGAGAGTGAAAGAAAGAGATGGGAAAGAGAAACAGGCAAAGAATGGAGGAGGAAGGAGTGGAAGAGGGAGTGGGGACTGAGGTAGGAAGAAATACATGGATAAGGACTGAGAGATTATAGAGTGCAAGATAATGAATAATATAGAGAGAGAGATAGTGGAGGCAAAAGAATGAAAGAAGGGGTTTTCTCAGGTGGAGTTAGGTTCGAAAGAAAGAGACCAAAAGAAGGAAAAGGAGAGTGTAAAATAAAGAGGGAGGTGTGGGTTGAGTGAGAGAGAGGAACGCTTATAGAGATGTACAGACAGTTGACAGAGGGAAAGGGAGAAGGGGAGAACATCCCCATCATGGAGAGGCCAATGGAACTAGAGAGAGGGAATTTTTCAGCAAAGAAGTAAGTGAAAGGTCTAGAGAAAATAGAGAGAGTACTAAACGAAGAGGAAGAGAGCAGGTTAAACAGGGAGAGGCTAAAGGAGAGTGGAAAACTAAGAGGGAAGAGCACAGAAACTAATTGGAGTGGATAGGATGGGCTAGAGAGAGAAGAGGGGTAAAGAAAGAGTTGGATGAGATGGTGTGATACTGAATGATGGAGAAGGAGTAAGGGAAAATGTGTCAGCAAAAAAAAAAGGCGTAAAAAGGGTGAGAGAAGGTGGAGGAATGAGAAACCAAAGAGAGAGGGAGTGGGGATAAAGACATGTAGAGTGACACAAAAGAGAAAGAAAACAAGCATTTACAATGCAAAGGTTTTGCCTTTGTTAAAGTTAGAGCTATTGGCATGGCTCTTGACATTATTTTTATTTATGTTTTTTTAACATAAATAAATGGCATTGTCATTTACAATGCCACTAGCTTTATCTCTCGCAAATGACACACACACAGAGCCCCCCCACCCCCACCCCCACACAGAGCCCCCCACACACAGCCACACAGAGCCCCCCACACACACAGCCACACAGAGCCCCCCACACACACAGCCACACAGAGCCCCCCACACACACAGCCACACAAAGCTTCCTACACACACAGCCACACAGAGCCCTCCACACACACCCACACAGCACAAGCAGGCAACAGGGGCACACGGAGGCACAGGCAGGCAACAGGGGCACACAGAGGCACAAGCAGACAACAGGGGCACACAGAGGCACAAGCAGGCAACAGGGGCACACACAACAGGGGCACGAAAACGGAGGCACAAGCAGGCAACAGAGGCACGAAAACGGAGGCACAAGCAGGCAACAGGGGCACACGGAGGCACAAGCAGGCAACAGGGGCACACGGAGGCACAAGCAGGCAACAGGGGCACACGGAGGCACAAGCAGGCAACATGGGCACACGGAGGCACAAGCAGGCAACAGGGTCATGAAAACAAGCACAAGCAGGCAAAAGGGTCACAAGCATGAATTGTAATTTAGACGGGGCTGAAGTGGAGAACGGTCAGTAGGGAAGTAGTGCGGCTGGTGCAGTGGTACCAGGCCGAAAGGTGAGAGAGGCTGTCTGCACCTCAGTTTGGACAGTTTCCACTACCTAACAGGGATTGGTGGGAGGGGGGGCGTACTTCTTGCTTGCTTTAGGGATGTTACTTCGGGGACGCAGTGCACGCTCCTGCCTGCTGCCGCCGGTACACGACAACAGGCAGGGAGAGGACAGGCTGGGAGAGGGCAGGGAGGAGACAGGCTGGGAGAGGGCATGCTGGGAGAGGGAGGGGACAAGCTGGGAGAGGGCAGGCTGGGAGAGGGCAGGGAGGGGACAGGCTGGGAGAGGGCAGGTTGGGAGAGGGCAGGTTGGGAGAGGGCAGGCTGGAAGTGGACAGGCTGGAAGTGGACAGGCTGGGAGAGGACAGGCTGGGAAAGGGCAGGCTGGAAGTGGACAGGCTGGGAAAGGGCAGGGAGGGGACCGGCTGGGAGAGAACAGGCTGGGAGTGGGCAGGCCGGGAGAGGACAGGCTGCGAGAAGACAGGCTGCGAGAAGACAGGCTGCGAGAGGACAGGCTGTGAGAGGACAGGCTGCGAGAGGACAGGCTGCGAGAGGACAGGCTGGGAGAGGGCAGGTTGGGAGAGGGCAGGTTGGGAGAGGGCAGGTTGGGAGAGGGCAGGTTGGGAGAGGGCAGGCTGGGAGAGGGCATGCTGGGAGAGGACAGGCTGGAAGTGGACAGGCTGGGAAAGGACAGGCTGGGAAAGGGCAGGGAGGGGACAGGCTGGGAGAGAACAGGCTGGGAGTGGGCAGGCCGGGAGAGGACAGGCTGCAAGAGGACAGGCTGCGAGAGGACAGGCTGCGAGAGGACAGGCTGCGAGAGGACAGGCTGCGAGAGGGCAGGCTGGGAGAGGGCAGGCTGGGAGAGGGCAGGCTGGGAGAGGGCAGCAAGCAGCTGGCCTGGGAAAACAGCACAGGGATCCTTGAAACCAACGCCCGTACTTCATAACTGTAACCAGTCCCTATAAGACCAGGGAAGCAGTGCTTGGATCCCTGAAACGCCCTCCTCCCATTAACCTCTCCAACATTCCACCATTCTTCTTATTACTTGTCTTGTTTGTGTGCTTGCTTCAGTTTATTGTAAGGCTGGTATCGCTGCTACTTTATAAAGCCCATCTGTATCTCTTGGTGCCATGCACAACATAAAACTCATAATAAATAAGGGTCCAATTATCAGAGAGTGCAGTACAACATGGTTTTTACTCACATTTTTAGGACTGCATCCCTTTAATCACTATAATTTTACATTTGTTAAACACTGTGTGCAAAACATTGCAAAATGCACCAATGCCACAAAAAATCAGGCCAGCGTGCATTATGCCTCGTTTACTACGCCAAGCCTTTAATCAGGTGCAAAATCTCATTGGAAACCCAGTGCAAATGTAATTGAGCATGGGAGTTTTGTGCCCAATATTCCCACTGGCCATTAAACGAGCCTCTTTGATTTCTTGTCCACGTTGTATATATTGTGTTGAGTCAGATAATAAAACGACGAACAGTGTAAACTAACTCTGGCTAATATAATCCAAGCAGTTTTTTACAGATAATTTCACCATTTTATGGGCGCCCGGGTCAGCAGTTCATCGGTGTTTCCATCCACGTGCCAATAATATATATAATAAAAATAACGCATGCAGCAGAACGCACAGCACCTTTCATTGTACGTGAGACTAAAACCATGACAGCAGGTAGTGAATGCAAGACGCACACTCTGGCATGTGACCTCGTTGCATGTATTGTGGTCATGTGCTTAACTCATTAGCCCCCTGCTTGTGAGGTAATTAAACATTTCTACCTACAAGAAATTGAACCCAAGACGCACACATTGGCGCAAGGCCCGTTCATATACCGTGCACACATCCCTAGCTCATTAGCGCACGCTGGTGAGGTAATTATCCGTTCAAGGAAGGAATGTTTTATACACGCATGCATGATTGCGTATTTTACTTTTTCATGCTGGGCCACTGAACAGTAAGCACATTTGAGCATCGCCCTGGGGGTGGTTAATTATTTCACTGACGGTCGGGGACGGTAAGGTCTTCAGCGGGAGGGGGCGGGAACGGCCACACACTGACAGCGGAGGGGGGGGGGAGCGGGAACTGACACACACGGACATAAGGCAAAAACAAAGCACTCACGCAAGCAGGAAGGCGGGTGCCGGCTCAATGCCGGACCAAATTCGGGGGCGTTCCCGAGGGCTTTTGGCTGACGTAGCGTGACGTAGCCAAAAGCCAAAAAATCTCGGGAACGCCCCCGAATCTGGTCCGGCATTGACGGACAGGCCCGTCTTCCAATGGCTAGCCTCCATTTATGGAGCTAGCCAATGAAAGATGGGGGCGTTCCTGTCTCCCGTACTATTCTCATTAGGTTTTCGCCTGCGCGAAAAAGATGCGCAGAGCGCATCTTTTCGCCAGGCAAAACCTAAAAAACAGAGACATTTTGTATAAGTAAAAGTGGAGAGGTTTCATTATAATTTGACTAAGAGTACAAATAAACTGATAGCAGCATGTAATTCAAAGTGCGGAAGCGTTCCTTGTACAGAGATGTACCGTGAATAATTGTTTCTCAGTGGCTAAAGTGGAATTAGTGAGCACACGCACCGGGCGTGCAGACAGACAAGGCAGCAGTGAGTATGAACTAGAAACAAAGTGCTCAGTAAATGATTAGGAGGAAAGGTGCGAGGGGTAAGCAGGGAAAGGAGGGACGCAGGGCGGGGTGGGGTGAGAGATCAGGAGTCTGTGTGTGAGGACAGTAAAAAATAATGAAAGCAGTCTGTCAGTATATGGGCTATGTAACCAATGGTTCTATTTCTCCAACTTTAAAATTAAAATCACCTAATATTATTAATTAGGGTGCTTTCATTTCCAATGTAGATGCCTGCGAACAAATTGATAGCAGAAATTAGTAGCTGTCCGAGGTGGGAGATAAACCGAGCCCCACACACACACAGCGCCCCACACACACACAGGGTCCCGCACACACACACAGAGCCCTCCCACACACACACAGAGCCCCCCACACACACACAGAACCCCCCCCCACACACACACACAGAGCCACACACACACAGAGAGCTACACACACACACAGAGCCACACACACACACAGAGCCACACACACACACACAGAGCCACACACACACACACAGAGCCACACACACAGAGAGCTACACACACACACACACAGCCACACACACAGGGCCACATTCACACAGAGAGCCACACACACACACACAGAGAGCCACACACACACACACATAGAGAGCCACACACACACACACACACAGAGCCACACACACACACACAGGGAGCCTCACAGAGAGAGAGAGCCACACACACACACAGAGCCATGCAGAGAGCTACACACACACACAGAGCCACACACACACACAGAGCCAGACACACACACAGAGCCACACACACACAGAGCCACACACACACACACAGAGGATCAGCCCCTTAAGGGCGCAGGAGGAGCAGAGACAGCAGCACACACGGGCTGGGGACTGACAATACAACCCTTGTAGATGACTGATCTTCTACTTTTGTGTGAAGTTCAAAGAGGCCATGAGTATTCTCCAGTGGCCAATCCAACAATCATCATGCTTATACAAGTCTGATAGAACAGCTCTATAAATGAACATTAGTTCACAATACAGAACAAAATACAAAATGCAGCTTTCTCCACCATTATAAACTGTCAGGCCTCTGTTCCATCATGTGTGTATAATGCTGGCACCTCAGTCCACTTTTAGCAACAAATGTCACAATAGTTTCTACTTACTCTCTCCTCAACTTCAATATCCCAATTACAGCCTTTAGTGGCTGATAACACTGCTACAATGAAAATGAAAAAATACACGCTATGCTTGTTCAAATTTATTTTGCAAAATCTCAGCAAAGTACAGTCTCATTAAAACAAACACGGGCAAAGTCAATAGGTCTCACCTTTAAAATGGTGGTGCAGAGCCATTGGTTTGTTATTGCATATTTGCTATGGCATATTAGATAATGAAAAATATGTTGAGGGGAGTTGCCATTTTGGTGTGTAAACTGTACATATATGTGCTCCTGACACTATTTACTGACAGCAGGAATGCAGAGCTGAAAGTCCTGCTTGTGTGAAGGGTCGGCAGACAGTGTTACAGCCAACAGTGCGCATTCTGCATTGGCAGCGCCCAGGCTGGCAGAGCACTTGGGGGCCTTCATAGATGGGATTGCCATACGGCCGCAGAAAGAATGCAGCGCTATAGTTAAAAATGTGGACAGATTGCAATTCTGTCCTCGTGGCTGAAAGCAGTGCAGTGTTGGTAGTGAAGAAAGGTCAGCAGTCATAAGGATTTCACTGCACTGGACAATCGGTAAGCAGGACTGAAAATGCAGAGGCAGACAGAGTTCCATCTTGCCTACAGGATAAAAGACAGTGCGGGGTTAGAGTGCACTAGGTTAGCTGACATGCAGTTGCTGCAGGGCTAACAAGCAATATACATGGATGGTTAGTGTGCAGACTACTAAGAGTTAAGAGTTGTATAATCTAGTAATAAGAAATGAGGCAAACTTGGGACAAGACACGTTAAAATTCCTCAACATCTCAAACAATGAAACGATATAAGGGGGAGGCGAGAGCGGGACGGAGGAGGGCTCCGGGCAGAGGGAAGGGGGAGGTGAGAGCGGGACGGGCTACAAAGACCTCCCGAGTCCATATGAGGGGGTGAGGGTGAGGGTGAGGGTGTGAGGGTGACAGGGTGTGTCAGGGTGAGCGGGTGAGGGTAAGGGTGTGTGAGGGTGAGGAGGGTGAGGGGGTGTGAGGGTGAGTGAGGGTGAAGGGGTTGTGAGGGGGGGTGAGGGTGTGAGGGTGAGTGAGGGTGAGGGGGTGTGAGGGTGAGGGCGTGTGAGGGTGGGTGAGGGTGGGTCAGGGTGTGAGGGAGGGTAAGGGTGTGAGGGTGAGTGGATGTGAGGGTGTGTGATGGTGAGGAGGGGTGACCAGAGACAGACAGAGGCCACTGGAGACAGTCAGAGAGCAGCCTAGACAGACAGAGGGCGGCTGAGAGAGGGGCGAGCAGGGACAGAGAGAGGTCACTGAAGACAGTCAGAGAGCAGCCTAAGTGTGGCAGAGAGAGAGACCGGGTTGCGTCACTGGAGACAGCCAGAGAGCAGGCGAGATGCAGAGAAAGGGAAACAGCAGCAGGGGCAGCAAGAGGGATGGAGGATTGCAAGGACAGAGGGCAGCAGAGAGAGAGCGGGAGATGCAGAGACAGAGGACAGACGACAGGGAGGCAAACAGGGGGAGGAGAGCAGAGACAGAGATAGACCAGAAAGATAGAGTGAGAATTTTGTAGAAAGAGAACAATTTCAACGTAATGGGATGCTTTAGCACAGAGAAATATTTATGCATTTTTTCAATCTTTAGATTTAACATCATTCTATATACCGATATATTTAGTATATGAAAAGCAGAATAGATTCTGGTGTAGTCACTGACATGGTCTGCATAATTAATCCAGAGCTGAAGGGAAATAGAAGACTACACGAAGGAAGGGCGCAATGGCACTATAAGTGTGATTATGTCAGCTATGCCAGCAACATTAGCACATTTCTCAAAGTTGTGAAAAAGTGGCAGTCTCGATTTGTTCTGTTTAGGGCTCTGGGAAACGTTCGCTGTTATCTTGAAGGATGTGTATGGAATCCGTGAAAGAACGAGACACGGCCTGGCGGCCGTAAAAGTGAAAGTACGGCTGGCCGGCCGTGAATAATTAGGGGAGGAGAAATGCCTGAGGCAGAGAGCACGCTGGGGGAAGCTGTGGGAGGGAAGCAGAAGGCTTTGATGTGCACACGCTTTTCACGGGCACTGTATGAAATCGCCAGATAGTTAAGGGTTAAGCCCCAATATCTCTCGCCAGCAATGCGCAAGCGCATTAGCAGGCGAGCCCTAAAAAGCACTATGGTGTCATATTCACAGTACAATACCATATATAAGTGCTAATAGCTTAACTGTAGTGCATGAGACCATGGGACACAGCGGTATACACCGTTAGTGAACAGGTATGACGCTTATTAACCACTGACTTCTATAGGAGCCAGATAGAAATCCTTACAATAGTGAACACTGTGTTACGCTACCTGCAGTGAAGCACCCTATCGGACAGGAAGGAGTACGGCTCCATTCAAAATTGCTTCTTGACATCACGTAAACAGAACAAGTATTCTGACGCAGCAATGAATTTATCACTTCTTTGGTATAGAGGACAGTGCGTAGAAAAATAAATTTACACTGAAGAATATTACCGTCCAAAATATTTGCATCAACAGACACAATGGTAAACGTAAACTTCCTATCCACCGCTAAAAAGGCAACATCATTTGTACAAAAGACCAGCACCCAGACCGAAGGTGTAAGGACGGGTATCTCTGTAGGAGAGGATGTGGCATAATGGCCAGAACTGCCGATTTTGGAACTGGGGAACTGGGTTAAAACCTTGGAGTCAGCTCAACATGCTGTAATTCTGGGCAAATAAAGTAATCTCCCTAGTGCCTAAAAAAACAAAAACAAATGTAATGTAATGTAATGTAACGTGCTCATATATAGTGCTTCAATACATTCACATTGATTTTAGTGAAGGGGAAGGGTTTGGGTGAAACCACAGGGAGCGGGGGAGGTGGAGGGAGGGTAGATTGCAGGTGCATGCACTCTTATGTAGAAAATAAAAAAAGAGTACTTGAAGCTAGTAGAAGGGCACTGGCAACAGGAAGCAGTACTTGGTCTATGCTCCATGGGATGGATTAAGCCTCCAAAGCCCAGGAGGTAGCCGGAGGTTAGAAGGAGCCACTGATCAATTGGAAGACAGGAAATAAGAGTGACATAGGAGCCAACCAATGTTTACTAAAGGTAAGTAATGGGTGGGGTCTAAGCTCCTTGTAAAAAGAAAATCCCATTACAAGAGATTTCGCATGCACAACACAAGTGCAGTGCAATCTAACCCTAAAAATGAATACAGATGATTGCATATAAAGTTCTACTTAAGACACATGTCCGGGTCTTTGAAGTATCTTAAAATGTGATTAGATGGCTGGTAGTTTACTCTGGGAAAGGTTGAAACTCTATTTGATGGGGGTCTGCCGTGTTCACCCAAGTGTGGAACCAGGGCCGGACTGGGAACCAAAACCGGCCCTGGCAAAGTGCTCGGCCGCCCCCCCCCTCCCAACTCGGGGGGGTTGGAGGCGCCGCCGAGCGCTTTGCTAGGGCCGGTTTTCGGTCGATTTTGTTGCAGGGCCGATTGCTGCAAAAACAGCCCTGTAACAAAATCGGCCCCAGGGGCTCAAAACCGGCCCCCACCCTTGCGGCGCACCGGGGGATTGCCCGGTGCCCGCTATGCCAGTCCGGGCCTGTGTGGAACCTAGTTTTAATGGCACACTCACCAAGTACAGCAAAGCTGGAGTACATTACGTGATCCCTATGTGCATTAGCCAGTCTTACATGGTCCGCAGCTATTAGCATGCAACATGAACATAACACATGTTTTCTCCTGTGTTTCTATGGGATTTCCAATACAATACTGACAGGGATCATATAACAATCAAAAAAGAAGAAAAAGGATGGGAATAAAAATGTATGCAATGTACAGAATAAACAACTAACCACTGTCCTGCAGCTTGGGCTTTTAAAGATTTATATATGTGTGTATTGTAATTAGATGGCCGTCACAGTGTAGTAGACGTACTGTGAGGAGTCAAATATGGAGAGGTTTCCCAAGAAAACCTCAAAGACAATGATGGTTGAATCTCTAAAATGCTTGGCCACAAAGCGTGGCTATACTAATTCTATTTGAGGATACACGACATTTAGGATTTAGGAACCTGCGATACTGATAGAATTCTTATTACAAATAAACCTACTTGGAGGCTAAAGAGCTGGTCCCGGCATTGCATTGATTGAAAGAAAACACGATTGTACACTGCATGTTTACTCGCATGTAGTGTTGGCGTTAGGGTGCTCTGAGTGAGTGAGAAGTCAACTTCTGTGCTGGCCATGGACAGAAAACTACAGCAGGGTGCAAATCGACCTCAACATTTTACCCAGAGAGACACTGGCATTTAGCATATTGTTTTGGGAACCAAAGCCACCGCTGTTGTGAGGTCCAGAAAGCTTTGCAGATTCTCAATAACTACTGGGCCCAATTTTTTGTGCACGTTACTTCCTTGGTGTGGATTGGATGCATTTTTCTGTGAATCGCCACAGTTATCATTAGTAAAAAGTACCTCACCTGGCTACTTCCTTGTGTTTCCCTCTTAGGAAAGTAGAGTAGACAAATGAAGAGAAACAAAAGGTGCATGCATAATCCCATGTAGGTAACAGCAGGCTGTGCTGTGATATGCAAGTGCCATTAGCACAGCCAAAGTCACTGATCTTTAGACTGAGACAGTAGTTTAACACCTGCCTGGAAAAGGGACATAGTCCTACAGGGCCCTGACATTAAGGGTGAGTGCTTTACTCAGTGTCAGACCTAGGAGACTGGGACTATTTCTCAGAATTATGGCGACTGAGTTTCACTTATTTCTGCTTGTAGTTGCATGGTGTTTTGTTTTAAGGAGACAAACGTGCAGACAGCAGTATTAATCAGTTGTCTGGTAGGAGTGTGCTATTTCTCTATCCTGTAGCAATCCAAATACCAATTGATCAGGGGAGAATGAATCACTTGTCCTGTTTTTACCAGGATCTGGGGTTCTTCCACTCTAAAAAAACCATATTCGCATATTACTCGTAGTAGCGGTATATCTTGGTTGTCCGCTTTTGTTTCTTATGTGAAAAGCATCATTGGGTCTTATCTGTGCTTTCCTCCACCAGGAGGGAGACCAACTGGTTATTCGCATTAGTGAACAGGGATGGTGATCAGGAGTGGTGAGAGTGGAGTGAACTTAAAATTGCCTCCTTGCCACTGGTTCAAATTTATTTAGTCAGGGATGGGGCAAGATTAAAAAGAATTGCTGTGCGTGAATAGAAGGGCTGCTGATCTATAGCACCCGTGTCAAGAAATGGGTGGTCGAGCGGTCACCAAGTTTCAGCCCTATGGGTACAAAGTCGGGTCAGAGGGCTTTCTTCAGGACCGGATTGGCAAGTCACTATTACATGTCCTGCATAGGTATGTAATTACACTTAGGACGTCAAGAAGTGCGCTGTAGTGTTTTGGATCAGTTGTACCTATAACTCTTAATTTAGGGCTCAGTGGCTCCCTCGGAGGGCGTGCGGAGCAAGCATACTTCTACAGTGAGAAGTCTTGCTTGCTGCCCGTGTTATCATCGTCTGACGTGCTCCGGTGGGGCGGGACAGAATTGGAGGCATTATGTACCCTGATTAGCATATGGGCATAGTAGAGAGACTTTCTCTACAGGCAGTTCACGTTTGTAAAGACTGAAGAGTGTCACCCTAAGCGCTGTCATGAATGTGGATTGCGCAGTGAAATTGAAATACATTATTTGGAATTGGGGTGATTTCTGGAATAAAGCAGGTTTTGGTGGCGTTATGCTCCCTGAATTGTATGTGGGCATAGTAGAGGGACTACCTCTACAGACAAGGCACATTTGTGAGGTTAGGAATAAATGGTTTAGAATTGAGGTTATTCCTGGGATAATATTCATGAACAGTCTGGCTGATCAGGCTGAATGTTAATGTATGGTAATGTTCTTGTTGTTAAGGGGTTTTATGGAACGCTCCCAGTTCTTGAGTGGGAGACCTGTCATTTGTCGTTGTCCTTGTCAGGTGCATTTTGTGTTTATGTTTAAATTCAAATACCTGCAGGGGACCTTGCCAGGAGTGAGGATTGACATGGCTTATCAACTCGGAGAAATGTTTGTCTGCCTCACAAAAAAGAATGATGAAAATCATGCAAACGGGGCCATGATATTGTTCCGCTAATGGGTATTTTGAAAGTGGTTTAAGCCAAAACATGTAACCATCCTGCCTTGAGCAGTCGCAATTACAGCAGGGGATATAAGAAAAATGCAATTTAAAATAAATAACAGAAACAAAAACAGATTCAATGGTTGACGTAAATTCCAATCCGCAGCCGAAAAGGCAACAGCATTGGTACAAAACACCAGCGTCCAGCCCAGATAGGACGGTGTAGAACGGTTTCTCCGTGGGAGAAGATGTGACATTACGCCCGAGCTGCTGACTTTGGAACAGGGGTTCGAGTCTCGGTGTCAGCTCGTCATACTGTGATTCTGGCAAAACAAAGTAATCATCCCAGTGCCTAAAATATATATATATATATATTCCTGACACCTTCGGGTAAAGTCCACTCGAGATAAAGACGCATAAATAAAAAATATAAACCGAAGCACGCATGCGCAAAGTGAGTGACACGAGTAGGGTGTGCACAGCCAGACGGGGGAGCACGAATATACAGGCAGAACCTGCATGAATCGGCACCCCACTGACGTAGGGGGTGTACAAAACGACGGGGGTGCGAATTTAGTTAGAACACCGGGACAGAAGGCAGTGTCTGTACTCTGCGCATGCGCGGCTGTTAACCCAGCAGGCTCTCTCCAGCCCACACTCCGGGGCAGAAGGCAGTGTCTGTACTCTGCGCTTGCGCAGCTGTTGACCCAGCAGGCTCTGTTCAGCCCACACTCCGGGGCAGAAGGCAGTGTCTGTACTCTGCGCATGCGCAGCTGTTGACCCAGCAGCCTCTCTTCAACCCACACTCCGGGGCAGAAGGTATGTCTGTACTCAGTACTTTGCGCATGCGCAGCTGTTCACCCAGCAGGCTCTCCGGCCCACACTCCGGGGCAGAAGGCAGTGTCTGTACTCTGCGCATGCGCAGCTGTTGACCCAGCAGCCTTTCTTCAACCCACACTCCGGGGCAGAAGGTATGTCTGTACTCTGTACTTTGCGCATGCGCAGCTGTTCACCCAGCAGGCTCTCCGGCCCACACTCCGGGGCAGAAGGCAGTGTCTGTACTCTGCGCTTGCGCAGATGTTCACCCAGCAGGCTCTCTCCAACCCACACTCCGGGGCAGAAGGCAGTGTCTGTACTCTGTACTCTGCGCATGCGCAGCTGTTTACCCAGCAGGCTCTCTTCAGCCCACACTCCGGGGCAGAAGGCAGTGTCTGTACTCTGCGCATGCGCAGCTGTTGACCCAGCAGCCTCTCTTCAACCCACACTCAGGGGCCTTGGTCCCTCCGGCCACAAGCAGGGGCTGCCTCGAGCGCCCCCCATCCTCCATGCAGTCCTGGTCGCCATCTTGACTTGGGTAAGAATCACCTTGGTTTCTTCTTGAGTTTGTATCTTGGAATGACGGCACTTTCAGTTTGCTGCTTGTTTTGAACACAAATGATGTTATGAGCTCTGTGGCTTGACACATGTCGTCTGTAGGCGTTTTTCAATGAGCACAAATACTAGAATGCGGCATCATACAAAGCTCATGATACTGTTTTTTACTAGTGGTTTCAGGCTTATGATTCTCTCTTGCAGGGTTTGGAATCTGCTTATAACTTGTACCTTTTTTACAGGGTTTTTTAAAGACTGTTATTCTTGGCTAAGCGGCACAGTCTTTCATGCACAAAGATTGTGTTTGTAGTTTTGGTGTTGATGTGCATTTTCATAAGTTATGACGAAGGACCTTTCTGGTCCGAAATGCATTGCAGTAGTTGGCAGGGGTCTTTCATGTGTGCACTGTGATAAGGTTTCTGAAAATTATCACTATGACTTACGGTCCTGGTCTGACTCTAAAGGAATGAAGTGATGATGCAATGCCTTGTGTTTGATTATAAAGGAAGGAAGTGATGATGCAATGCCTTGTGTTTGATTCTAAAGGAAGGAAGTGATGATGCAATGCCTTGTGTTTGATTATAAAGGAAGGAAGTGATGATGCAATGCCTTGTGTTTGATTCTAAAGGAAGGAAGTTATGATGCAATGCCTTGTGTTTGATTCGAAGTGATGATGCAATGCCTTGTGTTTGATTATAAAGGAATGAAGTGGTGATGCAATGCCTTGTGTTTGATTCGAAGTGATGATGCAATGCCTTGTGTTTGATTCTAAAGGAATGAAGTGATGATGCAATGCCTTGTGTTTCATTCGAAGTGATGATGCAATGCCTTGTGTTTGATTATAAAGGAATGAAGTGGTGATGCAATGCCTTGTGTTTGATTCTAAAGGAATGAAGTGATGATGCAATGCCTTGTGTTTCATTCGAAGTGATGATGCAATGCCTTGTGTTTGATTATAAAGGAATGAAGTGGTGATGCAATGCCTTGTGTTTGACTCTAAAGGAATGAAGTGATGATGCAATGCCTTGTGTTTGATTATAAAGGAATGAAGTGATGATGCAATGCCTTGTGTTTGATTCGAAGTGATGATGCAATGCCTTGTGTTTGATTCTAAAGGAAGGAAGTGATGATGCAATGCCTTGTGTTTGATTCGAAGTGATGATGCAATGCCTTGTGTTTGATTCTAAAGGAATGAAGTGATGATGCAATGCCTTGTGTTTGATTCTAAAGGAATGAAGTGATGATGCAATGCCTTGTGTTTGATTCTAAAGGAATGAAGCGATGATGCAATGCCTTGTGTTTGATTCTAAAGGAATGAAGCGATGATGCAATGCCTTGTGTTTGATTCGAAGTGATGATGCAATGCCTTGTGTTTGATTATAAAGGAATGAAGTGGTGATGCAATGCCTTGTGTTTGATTCTAAAGGAAGGAAGTGATGATGCAATGCCTTGTGTTTGATTCGAAGTGATGATGCAATGCCTTGTGTTTGATTCTAAAGGAATGAAGTGATGATGCAATGCCTTGTGTTTGATTCTAAAGGAATGAAGTGGTGATGCAATGCCTTGTGTTTGATTCTAAAGGAATGAAGTGATGATGCAATGCCTTGTGTTTCATTCGAAGTGATGATGCAATGCCTTGTGTTTGATTATAAAGGAATGAAGTGGTGATGCAATGCCTTGTGTTTGACTCTAAAGGAATGAAGTGATGATGCAATGCCTTGTGTTTGATTATAAAGGAATGAAGTGATGATGCAATGCCTTGTGTTTGATTCTAAAGGAAGGAAGTGATGATGCAATGCCTTGTGTTTGATTTGAAGTGATGATGCAATGCCTTGTGTTTGATTCTAAAGGAATGAAGTGATGATGCAATGCCTTGTGTTTGATTCAAAGTGATGATGCAATGCCTTGTGTTTGATTCTAAAGGAATGAAGTGATGATGCAATGCCTTGTGTTTGATTCTAAAGGAATGAAGTGATGATGCAATGCCTTGTGTTTGATTCTAAAGGAATGAAGTGATGATGCAATGCCTTGTGTTTGATTCGAAGTGATGATGCAATGCCTTGTGTTTGATTATAAAGGAATGAAATGGTGATGCAATGCCTTGTGTTTGATTCTAAAGGAATGAAGTGATGATGCAATGCCTTGTGTTTGATTCTAAAGGAATGAAGTGATGATGCAATGCCTTGTGTTTGATTATAAAGGAATGAAGTGATGATGCAATGCCTTGTGTTTGATTATAAAGGAAGGAAGTGATGATGCAATGCCTTGTGTTTGATTCTAAAGGAAGGAAGTGATGATGCAATGCCTTGTGTTTGATTCTAAAGGAATGAAGTGATGATGCAATGCCTTGTGTTTGATTCTAAAGGAATGAAGTGATGATGCAATGCCTTGTGTTTGATTATAAAGGAATGAAGTGGTGATGCAATGCCTTGTGTTTGATTCTAAAGGAATGAAGTGATGATGCAATGCCTTGTGTTTGATTCTAAAGGAATGAAGTGATGATGCAATGCCTTGTGTTTGATTCGAAGTGATGATGCAATGCCTTGTGTTTGATTCTAAAGGAATGAAGTGGTGATGCAATGCCTTGTGTTTGATTCTAAAGGAATGAAGTGATGATGTAATGCCTTGTGTTTGATTCTAAAGGAATGAAGTGATGATGCAATGCCTTGTGTTTGATTCTAAAGGAAGGAAGTGATGATGCAATGCCTTGTGTTTGATTCTAAAGGAATGAAGTGATGATGCAATGCCTTGTGTTTGATTCTAAAGGAATGAAGTGATGATGCAATGCCTTGTGTTTGATTATAAAGGAATGAAGTGGTGATGCAATGCCTTGTGTTTGATTCTAAAGGAAGGAAGTGATGATGCAATGCCTTGTGTTTGATTCGAAGTGATGATGCAATGCCTTGTGTTTGATTATAAAGGAATGAAGTGGTGATGCAATGCCTTGTGTTTGATTCTAAAGGAATGAAGTGATGATGCAATGCCTTGTGTTTGATTCTAAAGGAATGAAGTGATGATGCAATGCCTTGTGTTTGATTCGAAGTGATGATGCAATGCCTTGTGTTTGATTCTAAAGGAATGAAGTGGTGATGCAATGCCTTGTGTTTGATTCTAAAGGAATGAAGTGATGATGTAATGCCTTGTGTTTGATTCTAAAGGAATGAAGTGATGATGTAATGCCTTGTGTTTGATTCTAAAGGAATGAAGTGATGATGCAATGCCTTGTGTTTGATTCTAAAGGAATGAAGCGATGGTGCAATGCCTTGTGTTTGATTATAAAGGAATGAAGTGATGATGCAATGCCTTGTGTTTGATTATAAAGGAATGAAATGGTGATGCAATGCCTTGTGTTTGATTCTAAAGGAATGAAGTGATGATGCAATGCCTTGTGTTTGATTCTAAAGGAATGAAGTGATGATGCAATGCCTTGTGTTTGATTCTAAAGGAATGAAGTGATGATGCAATGCCTTGTGTTTGATTCGAAGTGATGATGCAATGCCTTGTGTTTGATTATAAAGGAATGAAATGGTGATGCAATGCCTTGTGTTTGATTCTAAAGGAATGAAGTGATGATGCAATGCCTTGTGTTTGATTCTAAAGGAATGAAGTGATGATGCAATGCCTTGTGTTTGATTCTAAAGGAATGAAGTGATGATGCAATGCCTTGTGTTTGAGAGAATGCAGTATAAGATGCTCCACTTTACCTTCCCTCTGCAGTGCACTGCAACTTCGCCCACTACATGTACTTGTGATGTACCTGAAGCATATACATCTTGGTTGATACATTGGTCACGTTATTGTATGTCAAACTACATGTAGGTTACTCCCAGTTATGTGTTTGTAAAAAAAATGTCAAAACTCCAGTGAAAGTTCATTGTCAATCTTTAAGCCATGGCTCGCTCCTCATGAGTTGCGTGAATCAATCAATCAATCAATCAATCAATAATATCACTTGTATAGCGCGCTATTCACCCGGAAGGGTCTCAAGGCGCTTGGGGAAGGGGGCCGCTACTGCTCGAACAGCCAGGTCTTGAGTTGTCTCCTGAAGGCGAGGTGGTCCTGGGTCAGCCGAAGGTGGATGGGGAGGGAGTTCCATGTCTTGGCCGCCAGGTAGGAGAAGGATCTGCCTCCGGCGGTGGCTCTTCGGATGCGTGGTGCGGCGGCGAGGGCGAGGCTAGCGGATCGTAGCTGGCGGGTGGGCGTGTGGAAGGTCAGGCGGTCGTTGAGGTACTTGGGGCCCAGGTTGTGGAGAGACTTGTGTGCGTGGGTGAGGAGCCTGAACGTGATCCTCTTGTTGACGAGGAGCCAGTGCAGGTTCCTCAGGTGGCCGGAGATGTGGCTGCGTCGAGGGATGTCTAGGATGAGTCGGGCGGAGGCGTTCTGGATGCGTTGTAGTCTTTTCTGTAGCTTGGCTGTGGTTCCGGCGTAGAGGGTGTTTCCGTAGTCGAGCCGGCTGGTGACGAGGGCCTGGGTGACCGTCTTCCTGGTTTCGATCGGGATCCATCGGAAGATCTTGCGGAGCATGCGGAAGGTGTGAAAGCATGAAGAGGAGACGGCGTTGACTTGTCTGGTCATGGAGAGGGAGGAGTCCAGGATGAAGCCCAGGTTGCGTGCGTGGTCTGTCGGCTTGGGGGCGGTGCCCAGGGCAGGGGGCCACCAGGAGTCGTCCCAGGCGGAGGGTGATGGTCCAAGTATGAGGACTTGTCTGAGTTCAGTTTCAAGCGGCTGTTCTTCATCCACTCGGCGACGTCTTTCATCCCTTCGTGGAGGCCGGTTCTGGCAGTGTCGGGGTCTCTGGTGAGGGAGAGGATCAGCTGGGTGTCGTCGGCGTAGGAGATGATGTTGAGATTGTGTCGGTGTGCGATGGCTGTGAGGGGTCTCATGTAGACGTTGAAGAGGGTGGGGCTGAGTGATGATCCTTGCGGGAGACCGCAGATGACTTCGGTGGCCTCGGAACGAAACGGGGGGAGGCGGACTCTCTGTGTTCTTCCAGCTAGGAACGAGATGATCCACTTCAGTGCCTTCTCTTGGATGCCGGTGTTGCTGAGGCGCTGGACTAGGGTGCGGTGGCAGACAGTAGCGAACGCGGCGGAGAGGTCCAGGAGGATGAGTTTCGCTGTTTCCCCGTTGTCGAGAAGGGCTCGGATGTCGTCGGTGGCTGCGATGAGAGCGGTCTCGGTGCTGTGGTTGGCTCTGAAACCGGACTACGAGGGGTCGAGGGATCCGTTCGTCTCGAGGAAGGCGGCAAGTTGTCTGTTGGCGATCTTCTCGATGACTTTGGCAGGAAAAGGGAGGAGCGAGATGGGGCGGAAGTTCTTGAGGTCGGTGGGTTTATCTCTTCATTTGTTTGCAGTTTCAGCATTAAGTAGTTGGTCAGTGTAGTAAACTAATGTGCTGCATGGTGCTGTTCAGCACTGAGTTTATTGTAAGTCTTGTCCATTTAATTGATCTACGTTGTTAAGTCTCGCCTAAAACAGCGCTTTTGTTAGTTTCACACATTTCCAAGCCCCACCACATAATTCGACATCAGACTACATAATTCTACTCAACACAATTACACAACACACCACATACATCCAATCCACACCACAGAATTCCACATCATATCACAAACTTCACAGCACACCACATGATTAAACTCCACTACATGCCACTCCACAACACCAAATACCATTCCACATTATTACACTCCATAACCCAAATCCCACTCCACATAATTCTAGCACATTCAATATCACATAATTACTATTCACATAATTCCACAGACACACTATGCCACATAATTCCAGTACACAAACCCACTGCATACCACACAATTCGACCCCTGTTTCCCGCTGTGGAGGTTCTTACTAAAACACGGTGTGAGGTCTGCATAACTGGGAAGAGAACCCATGGAAAGAGGCGTTGACCATCCCAGCAGGTTTGGATTTTTCAAAGTGCATGCAACTTCAGTACTTGCACAGAGAAACAACGCATGCTACCTCAACCAAAGTGTAGTTGTGCACAGAGTCACAAGACCTACAAGAACCCATTCAGACAAGAGAATGAAAACCTTCGCTTGTGCAGAGTCTGGAAATTGGCAGATTAAATGAACCAGCAGTATTTCGCAATGCAATAGGCCTTGCAAGTACACGATTTTGAGCTATTGCCATTGTAAATGGCAATACCTTTTATTCATGTTTTGGTTTTTAAAAACATAAATAAAAAGCACTGTCATTTTAAATACCAATAGCTCAAATTTGCGTAAATGCTACACCTATTGCATTGCAAATGCTTGTTTTTTGTTGCACGTACTTTAGAGCAGACTTGTTTGCTTTTTTAAATATGTTTTACCAGCAAACACAAGGAGATGATGGACAGAGTGCTGAAACTTTTCAGACACTCACCCCAAGTTACAGATTTAGCTCACTTTGCCACCCTAGTTTAGACCCAGCCATCTGCAAATCAGTCTTCACCATGTGCATCATGGCAACAGTCCAGACCAAACTGCCAAGCCAGGTCTTCCTTGGACCAGAAACAAGCATCCTGGGACCGGTTTCGGGGTAACACCCCTCATCAGCCAGGCTAGCTTGAATCCCAGGATGCTTGTTTCTGGTCCAGTTGAGACCTGGCTTGGCAGTTCGGTCTGGACTGTTCCCATGAGATACAGGGTCAAGACTGATTTGCATATGGCTGGGTCTGAACTGGGGTGGCAAAGTGAGCTAAAGAACGATGATGGATTCAACCCAGATCTGTGGCTGGGGGTGAGTGTCTGAAAAGTTTCACCGGTCCATTCAAATCTCCTTGTGTTGGCTTTGTTCACCCTAAGTTGGCAGGGTATGCCCAGACATGGGTCCCTTGTTCACTTTGCCACTGGATTCAAGTTAGCCTGGCTGAAGAGTCGAATTACCCCAAAACCGGTCCCAGGGTGCTTGTATCTGAAAGAGACTATTATTTATAGATTCCTTACCTTAGAATAACCTCCAGGCTTCAGACTGGATCCGGAGAAATTTTTTCTTAGCAGTACCCCTGCACGTCGGTAGGTGGCGTTGGTCGACTCCGTGTCCGTCATTGTGGTCGCCATGATGACGTCGCGGTGTCTAGATCAGAGAGAGCGTGCCCCTTACTCAGTTTTTGACTAAACCCTTTTTCGACTTTTGACAACCTCTTTTTTTTTTTTTTAGTCTTCAACTTCTGATAGCAAGAGGGCTGTCCCATTGTCGGACTAGCTTCAAGCCCTGTGACTCCTGTCACAAGTTAATGCTGGTCACCGATCCGCACCTCGTGTGCCTTTGGTGCCTGGAGCGCAACCACGATCCGTAGTCGTGCTATGACTGCCCGGGCATGAATCTGAAGTCTTTGTGGCAGCGGTCCCGAAAGCTTGTGGATGCCCGGCAGTCCGCTCTACGTCACTCGAGGGCCCCTTCGAGAGGAAGGTTGTGGGACCAGTCACAGAGGCATCATCATTCCTCGTCGAAGTCTTCGCACTCCTCTGGTAAGTCGAAGCACAAAAAGAAGGCGAAGAAGCATTGTTGCTCTTTGCCTTCTCCCCGTCCGTCGGCTAACGCGATGCAGGACCCAGAGCCTCGACGCTCTCTGGCTCCTTCCTCAGAGCACGCTTGGACAGCTCCGCACTCCCTGCCCAGCTTCGTCAATTTAATGAAGCACTGCACAGCATCTTTGGGCAGCCAGCCTCCAAAGGCGTGCCTTCGGGCCCCACAGACTCGGCTGGGGGTCATAGGCCTTCGATGTCAGCTGCTCCGGCCCCAGCTCCAAAGGGTTCCCAAGAATCCAGGCCTGGTTCTCGATCATGCCGTTCACCTCACAGTACTTTCCCCGGTGCCTTTTCTAGTGGTGACACCCCTGACGCAGGTTGTGCCCCCAACCGGTGTCGATCCCAGCCTCACCCTGACGTGGACACGGTTCTGTGTGGAAATTTGTCAGAGATCAGTGTTAGCATTTAGTAGAAGCCATCTTGTTTCCAGCAGCCATCTTGTTGACCATGTGCTCGCCATGGCTCTTTCCTTCTTCACTGTTGTTTGCCCTTGTGCTGTGATCAAACACTGACTATATTTACCCTCTGTTACTTTGCACATGCTCAGAAGAGTCTGTAGCTGCCCATGCACCTGTTTAGGTTTGTTACTGTCAGAATATCTTTGCTAAGTCAGCAACTGTTGGCTCCTCCTTCTTTGTTGACTGCATTCTCTGTATGACCATCTATGTATATAACTTCCTATGTGTGCTTGTACCGCCTTCTTTTGAGCCCTTGTGTGGGTATAAAAGGCCCATGGTTCTTCTACTCCTTGTGCTACTTCATACACT
Source organism: Lissotriton vulgaris (assembly GCF_964263255.1). Lineage (NCBI taxonomy): Eukaryota > Metazoa > Chordata > Amphibia > Caudata > Salamandridae > Lissotriton > Lissotriton vulgaris. Next base: position 158,269 of record NW_028255647.1, read on the forward strand.
GCCGAAGGGTGTTGTGTGAATGTAGTTCCTCCTCATGAGGTTTAATAAATAGTTTTCTTGATATTTCAGCTTCTGTGCCAACTTCTATTTATTGGTCTGAGGACTTGTGTTCAGAGTAGGGCGAACCCTTAGCACCGGTAGGCCTTGCTGAGGTCTACTTCTATAAATTGGTGTCCAACCAAGTGGGACTTATCGGTGACTCGGATGCCCAAAGGAGTGGTCGAAACAGAGGATTGGAATCTCGCTACAGACGATCACTGCCCGATCACTTGGCAACCACGGCGTTTTTCCTCCCTTCATTATCTGACCCTCCAGGCGGTGCCGGTCCTCGACTGAGATTCCTTCTGGTGTTCACCTTGCAGAGACCATTTGGTCGATTCAGAACTTGGCACTTCGAATCAGGAGACTTTTGCTTGGTAAGGTTGTTTGTTGCGATGCTTTTTGGTTTTGGAATTGTATGGAAATTGGCCAATATTTGGAATTTGGATATATATGAATTGCAATTTATATAGACAGGTAATGAGGAGATTTTTCTCTACTTTTTATAAAATTTAAACTGCACACCGTAACTTAAGTGCTACTTTGCATATAATATTGCATATGCTGCAATATTTTTGGCATGCCTGTTCTTAGCACACTTCGTGGAATGTGTTGCTTTCTTGGAGGTACCAGTATGGAACTTGAACGGAATCAGCCGGTTCCCCTGGAGGGGACACCAAATAGAGACATGTATATTAAAATGGTATTTCTTCTAAAATGTACAGCACGTTCTGGAATAAATATACTAGTAAGGGTGGCCTATAAATGGGTCATTTGATCTTAAAAAGATTCAGTATGTGGAGCAATGGATGTTTAAACGTAAAAGTAGACAGGATATATTTGATTGTGTACGAATGTGAGAGTAAGAAGCACGTGAACAAGTGAAAAAAGAGCAAGCTTTATTAGAAAAAGAGCAACGCAAAAATATCCACGCAAAAGCGTTGGAACTAAAGAATAAAGAAATGAAGGAAATAAAAGAGAGAGGATAGGGAGCATCGTTTACAGGTAAATGGCCAATACCCTGTCCCCCGCCCCCTTCACCATCTACTCAATAAACCACAGGACGATTCCATTTTGTTAGATCGCTCCCCGACTCCATACACTTTTCCCTCTGCTACTACTATTGATTCTGATGATGATATTTGTCCTATAGATCAGGATCAGTTAGGAACCAATGCTCAGCGTCAGACTCGCTCAATTCTACCGGCTGATCGTGCAGCCGCTCTTAGATCAGCTGCTCGCAAAGCAGCTTGTGATAACATTTCTGCTACAGATCTTTTAGCCAATGTTCAACAATGGCAGGATAGGGAACTGTTATATTTTGTCGAAACGTTTACCACAGAACTAATTGCACGGTTTAGAAATAATTAGACAGAGTTAGAGCCTCTTGATATAGCAAACGATAGTAAATAATTGTGTGACGGTCTTTTTCTCCCTTTCCAGGTGGCTGACCTGATTAGACGCATGGTTAAACTATGAGCTGATGCACTCCATTTGCGAGAGGAGAAAAAGGCAGCTGCTGCAGCTGAGCAAACAATTCAGACCTCCGTGCCGCAGGATGCTGCTTCAGGGACAGATAAGAATATTGTGGTTCATGGGAAACCTATGCGGGAAGCCACACCCTTGTATGTCCTGCCTAAGAGTACGGGATCAGATGATAATAAGGATTCCACTGATGCGAAGGGTTATTTTATTTATAATCGGGTTTATGCTCCCAGGAGTAGAGCAGATGTCATGGCTCTTAAAGCTGCTTTGCCTGACCCACGGAAAAATCTGTCCGTCTTTTATGAAGAAGTTGAGGGAGCTATTAATTCTTGTACAATGACTTTGTCTGATATTGATATGTTTTTTGGGCTTATTCTACCCCCTGATATGTGGCGATCTATTCGTAAAATCGATGATCATGTAACTTTTGGGTATGTTTGGAAGGAATTAGAGAGGATCGATTCCGAATGGGAACCCGCACAGAAACCGCAACAAGTGATTTTAGATCTTCCAAAGGCTATAGTAGTTAAATTGAAAACTCTTATTCCAGCCAAAAAGACAGATTGGACTATGTTAGCATCCTGTAAGCAAAAAGCAGATGAATCGGTCTCTGACTTCTTTACATGTTTTGAGGAGGCATTCCACAACTTTAGTGGCCAGTCATTGACAGATGACACGGGCAGGCATCTGTTTGTTGATAAATTTGTCGCAAACATGTTGCCAGGAATAGCTAGTCGCCTGAAGGCCAGCGAAAGTTCATGGACTACGTCTTCCCCAGTCTCTCTTTTGACTATGGCTCAGTATTATGAACCACAGGAATTGGAAGCTAAGGCCATGAGGATAAGAAGACTAAGCAGTTCAAAACAAAGGTTATGCTAGCTCAGGCTTAGGGCCCGTCCTATAGCGGCGGTGGCAGAGGCGGACGTGCGTCTTATTGTCCGAGCTTGCCCACTTATGCTAGACCAACTCTGTCTTCTGATCAGTGTGCGTATTGTAGGAAGATTGGACATTGGCCTGTTGATTGTCAAGCATTGCATGCTCAGCAGTATCCGCTTGGACGGGGGCAAGCGAGAAGTCATCTGGGGTATTCAGGGTATAGAGGAGGCATGGATGACCGCGCTAGGTTTGACACTGTTGCGCATAATCAGACTGCTTTCAATACCTTTGATAGACGGAACCAATATCATATGTCTGATGGTACAACCTCAATAGTGCCTCTTTCCTTATTGCTCCTAAGCATCCTATCCAAGAGCCAATATACCAGGGTCTTGTCCCTAAAATTAACAATAATGCAATCACCACAAGCACACACAACCACACACACACAGCCACACACAAACACAACACACACAACCACAACCACACACACACAGCCACACACACACACAACCACACACACAACCACACACATATCCACAAACACACATGCAACCACACACAGCTTCGAAATTCAACTGCTGGTGGAATCACAAGAGCTCGATGTTCTGTTCGTGACGGAGACTTGGACTCGCCCTGATTGTCAGGTTGATCCTGATTGTGTGTGCCCGCCTGGTTTTAAAATTCTCCACATTCCGAGGCTGAATGGAAGAGGTGGTGGGGTGGGGGTCATATATAGGGCCTCCTGGCATATTGGGACCTTGGATATGGATTTGGTTAATGGGTTGGAGCTACTCGGCCTGTCCATAAAAAATGACTCTGGACTCATTTTAACTGGGGTTATCTGTTATAGAACCCCTGGAGCCTTCAGCGTTCAGCAGCAACAATTCTTCTTATCCACCCTTACTAACATGGCAGCCACTCACAATAAACTGATAATTCTAGGTGATTTTAATTTGTGGTCAAATGGCTCCCTCGACTTTAGGTTTTTTAACTTACTTCACTCATGTGAAGACCTTGGCCTCTTCCAGCAAGTCGCGGAAGCCACTCACAAGGAAGGCCATTGCCTTGATTTAATTTTTTCTGTCCCCCATCTGCTTCATATGGGGGAAATTCTGCCTATGGATTAGACAGACTACTGCTTAATTAAATTTTACATTAACACTAATGTGGCCCAGTCTCGGGCGCCGCATGCTACCATGGAATTTCTATGTAGAGATTGGAAGGCTCTTGCTCGGCAGAGGACCTCTAACTTGGTGTTCAAGGTTGGAGATTGCTTCTCCTTGGACAAGTGAGTCGATGAGAACTATGCCTCGCTGTGCCTTAAGATTACCTCGGCTGTGGACTCTTACGCCCCCCTCAAAGAACACAGCTGCAAGGGTAGAGTTTCTGCCCATTGGTTTAACGACTCCTTGAAAAATCTGAAATTAGCTTGTAAACAGGCTGAGAGAAGATTGAGGCGGGGATATAATGATTCAGACAGGGTGCTTTGGAAGCGCAAAATCCTGGAGTATAAGACCTTGAATTGGAAATCCAAAGCTGACTATTTCTGCTCCGCGCTCTGCATCTTTACCATACTGAATAGTCTCACCAGAACTCGATACCCCCCTCGCAGGAACTCTGTGAGAACTTGGCTAAGTTCTTCAGAGAAAACATTTAATTGATCATCAAGGATCTTGAGGGTTCCTCTAAGTCCAGCAGCTCCCTGGCCCTGTGGGATCGGGCCTCGGAGGGTGTAGACATTGGCCCCATCTGGCAGCTTGCTGATCAACTATCGGAGTTTCTGCCTCTAATGGAGGAGGGTTTCAGCTCGCTGGCACGGGGTATCTCCTCCGGCTCGCCCATGAACTCGGTCCCACACAAGATCTGGAAAGAGTATGAGAGGGAACTTTTCCCTACTCTTTGCCTGATCTGTAACCAGTTACTGGCCAGTGGTATAGTCCCCTCTCACTGGAAGCAGGCCCTGGTATCCCCACTGCTGAAAAAACCATCCCTGGATCCCGAGTGTTCAAAAAACTACAGGCCGATCTCCTTACTACCTTTTCCTGAAAAAATTGTTGAACGCTAGGTTAGCATATCTCTCTCTAAACATCTGGAGCAGCATCAGTTGCTGGAGGAGTTGCAATTTGGATTTTGGCCTGCCCACAGGACCGAGATGGCCTTGGTGACCGTTATGGATGAGCTTCAAAGGTGTGCAGACAGGGGACAGGCAGTTGCACTGATCCTGCTCGACTTGTCTGCTGCTTTTGACACAGTTAACCACGAGATTCAACTGAGAAGATTGAGTGAGGCTGGAGTGAGAGGCTGTGCCCTGCGTTGGTTTTGATCATTTTTGCAGGTTAGACAGCAGGCGGTGTCCCTCCCGCCTTTTCAGTCTGCTTTCTCTCCTGTGCCGCATGGGGTCCCTCAGGGTTCGGCAATTAGCCCTATTTTGTTTAATCTTTACTTAAAACCCTTGATTACGGTCATCAAATCCTATGGGATTAATACCATAAACTATGCGGACGACACTCAATTGATCCTCTCCTTTGAGGGTGAGGATTCGACACCTTTGGAGGTGTTTCATGAGTGTCTGCGGGATACGGCCGGCTGGCTACAGAACAACTCCCTTCAATTTAACGCGGCAAAGACCGAGGAGCTCTTCTGTGCAGGGAGTAGGATTACTCGACATTTCCCTGATGATTTCTGGCCCCCTGAAACATCGGTAAAAGTTCGACCAGTTAAAGCTGTCCGCAACTTGGGCATTATGCTGGACAGTAGACTTACAATGGAAGGTCAGGTTGCGAAAACAAAAACTTGCTGTTTTGCAATCATTAGGTCCCTTCGGAAGATCCTGCCTCTATTACCTTCTCATGCGCGTGCTCTTGTGGCTAGATGTACAATCTTGAGCAGGCTTGATTACTGTAATGCCCTCTTACTTGATTCCCCTAGCTTCCTGTTGGACAGGCTTCAAAGAATTCAATCAGCTGCAGCTAGATTAGTTTTAGGGCTGCCTAGAAGATCGTCCGTGTAAGCAGCACTGGCTGAACTCCACTGGCTCCCTCTTAGGCAGAGAGTACAATTCAAGACCTTTTGCCTTGTCTTTAAAGCCCTTCACGGACTAGGACCCCCAGCAATGCAAACAAAATTTGCTTGGTACTCTCCCACTAGACTGCTTCGTTCTTCATCGGCTAGACATACTAGTGAGAGTACCTAGATTTAGAAAAGTCAGGTCAGCGGGTAGATCTTTTGGAGTGGCAGCGGCCAAACTGTGGAACAGCCTCCCTTGGGAGATTAGGCAAATTAGGGAACTTCTCCTTTTCAGGAAATGTGTGAAGACCTGGTTGTTACCAAAGCCATAGTCTCTTGTGCTCGCCCGACTCATATTTTCGCCTCTCATGTAGCCACCAGCGCCAGGATGCCTGTAAGGTGACAGTGCGCTTTATAAGTTGATTAAGTACATAAATAAAGTAGATAAATAAACCACACACACACACACACACACACATACACACAACCACACACACACCACACCCAACCACACCCACAACCACAACCACACACAACCACACAACCACACACACAACCACACCCAAACAACCACAACCACACACACACAGCCACACACACAACCACAAACACAACACACACAGCCACACATACACAACCACAAACACAACACACACAACCACACACACAACCACACACAAACCACAAAAACACATACAACCACACACACACAACCACACACACACATACACACAACCACACAGACAGCCACACTGACAACCACACACACAACCGCACACATACAACCACACACACACACAACCACACATACAAATTACACATCATTAAATTCGCTAAAATCCATCATAAAACGCATGCACTTATAAAAGCCTCCGTTGCCCCAATTAAGGTAACATTATTTTACTAGAACTCATTGAAAAGGACAGAGATAAGTACCTTCACTCTTTGCATAAATTCCCCAATAGCAATGGCAATATCTAAATGGATCATTTCAGTCACCAAAGTTACAGCCTGGGTCCTAGATTTAATATCATATTTCTTAAATATCGGTTTTAAAAACATAATTTGTACATCTAGAAACTTCAGGCAATCTAATAAAATATGTAACAAGTCACATGATTTACCCACAGTGCAAATGCATGTTTCCGTCTTGTCAATCATTGAGCTTTTTACCACATTATTTCCATAGCACGGGTCCACCTTGATTCTTACCCTGAAAACCTCTCTTCGTAATTGACAATCAGGTAACCTATCAATGTAGGGAGAACATTGTTCATTTTTCCATGTGTCAATCATAAAGCGCACTGAGATCTTATTAGCGAGGTGATTTTGGTCCTGTGCCTTAGATCTTTCCTTCCCCAACGTTCTAAGTGCTTTCTTATCAATACTAATCGTATAGGTGATGGAGCACAGTTTAACCTTCATCATACCACATAGCTTCTTCATGATCGCCTTAGTCTCTCTTGCCCCTTTTAATTCGCTATTCTGTATTTTGTTTTTACACCACTGTGATATTTTGGTGTTCTCGCCTACTCCTAGGCGTTGCCAGAAGCGGAGTAGGGCTATACTGGCTAGAATGCCCTAAGAAGTCAGACCTAATTCAAGTCTTATGGCCTGGACCATTGTTGACAAAGGGAGCGTGAATAGGTTTTTAAACTTTTTGCCTTCCTCTACATCCCAGCACTCTTTGCCGCTCAAATATAACAGTTCTGCGTCATACAGAAATTGCTGGGGTACCATGGCCGAGTAAGCTTTTAGCACTAGTCTATCTGACATTGCCCCATAAGCTTTATTAAACAGTTTCAGGCCGCTAATCGATGCTGACGCCTCTAGGTGAGTATACCATTTCATACTTTTTTCAAGCCATAATCCCAAATATCTATATTCAGTGACCGTTTCTACTTTCTCTGACCCCATCCACCATGTGAACCCAGCTTTCCTCCGACCAAAGCTCAAGGCTTTAGTCTTGTCCATATTAATCACAAGTTTTTTCTTGGTGCAGTAATCCTTAAATATATTTAGTTTCCTTTGCAAGCCAACTTCAGTCTAATCCATAATCACCAGATCGCCGGCATAGAGCAAACATGCAATATGCTTACCATCTTGTTTCGGGCTTGCCCCATTGACATTCTCCAGGGTCAACGGCAAATCTGCTAAGAACAAGGAAAACAGCAGGGGGCCAATACACATCCCTGCTGCAACCCATTTCCAATCTCAATCCTCCCAGATAAACTTCCATCTATATCTAAAATTATCTGGGCCCAGTTCTTAGTATGGAGTATTTGAATCAGACTTAACAAATCTTTTGGGATACAGTATCTAGTTAAGGCCTCCCACAACAGCTCCCGGTCCACCAGATTGAAAGCTGCGCAGAAGTCCACAAAACAGCAGAATAAACCTCTCTGCTTTTCAATCGACTTCCGCGCTATGGCCCAGAAAGCAAAGCAATGGTCAATTGTGGAGTGGCCTGCTTTAAACTCCCCCTGTTCCGTGGGTATATTCTGGTTTTCCTCTGCCCAATCTTTAAGTAAACCCAATATGGCTTTTGCAAAGACTTTTTCCCATATGTCTAGGAGATTTATTAACCTATAGTCCTTCGGTAGTTTTAGGTAGTTTTCTTATGTATTGGTCTTATAATTGCACCCCTTCAGCTTTCTGGTACAATTACTGTTTCCAAGATTCCTTGGAACATCTTTGCAAAACACTCAGCCCACCAATCTGGTCTAATCTTTATTATCACTGCCGGAAGATTATCTGGGCCTGCAGCGCGGGTAAGCTTCAAACTTGCTATAATTTTCTTTATATAGCTTGAGGTAAAGTCTTCTTTTATGTCAACCCTCACCTGTGGCCAAACTGGCATCCTTGACTCTTCTTGTATAGGCCATTTCCCATATATTTCTCCCAGGGAGCCCACCCATTCATCTTCAGGGACCATACAGTCTAGAGAACCTGCTTTTCTACCCACACTTTCTTGGACTAATTTCCAAAATCCTTTGACATCTCTAGTTTCAATTACCTCCAACATATTTGCCCAGCACTTATCTTTATAGTTTTTTTTGTTGTTCTGACTGAGTGTTTTGTATTTTAACCTTAGTAACTGGAGGGGCAGAGATAATTCCACATTAAACCTGACCCTTAATCTTCTCGTCTTCTGCCTGATCTGTGCCTTGGCTTTCGACTGCTCCCCCTGGAACATTCTTGGCGAAGAACACAGCCCTGGATTCAAAGAAACCCCAGAGATATTAAATATGTAAATGTAAATGTAGATGTATTTGTAAAGCGCACTGTTACCCCGGAAACCAGTGTGTCCTGGCGCTGTACTCATACCACCAGGGAACCCATCCTGGCTTTTCCCCGTGAAATGTCCACTCCTGGGCATCCCCGGGGTGCAGCCAGGCATCCCTAGCGCTGTAGGGGGCCGTTGTGGAGACTAAGCAAGCTATTGCCCAGAGTTGCAGCGTGGGACTCATGCTCAGAGTAGGCACCGAGGTGAGAAATCAGGTCCGAGGAATTATGAGCCCAAGATCCGCCGAGATCAGCCGAGGTCAGCCGAGGCGGGAATCGAACCCTGGTCCCGGGCCAGGCCTCTGCACCAGGGACTGCCGCTCTAACCATTGAGCCACACTTCTCCACATATGGTCTGGTTTGGAGAGGCTAGACCAGCCTCGCCCATGGACTCAGAGGTTGGGTAGGCCACGGCAATTGACTCCTTGTCCGTCACATCCTTCCCCTTGAAAGGTCTTCCCAAAAAGACTTTGAGTTAGACACTGATGAACCACCTTTTGCTATTTTTGGTTTTGCTGATTGTGGTGTTAGCGTCAAGGATTGTACATTCCTTGCTACTTGTTTTTTCCTTCCAGTTGGCTCACTAAGCACCCCTTTTGATTTACCTACTCCGCTCCCTTCACCTGCCACTGGAATGTTCATCCCATTCTTTTTCCCGGTTTTTATAGTCTTACGGGTTCTTGCTTTGGCCGGTGCCATCTTTTAGATTTCCTTCTTAGTTACTTGCACTCTGGTCTCAGGTCACCAATACTATAGCCTGTTTTAAATGCTACTTCCCTATTCCAATCCTCCGCTGGGATTAGATCACAAGTCCCCTTTTGCCAATACCAATTCAATAACCTGTACCCATGTGACTAGCGCAGTCGTTTTTGGGTTAGTTTTAATGTCCTTGATTATTAAGAAAAACAATCACAGCCCTTCCATATTTTAACCCTTTGGCTGCTCTGAACATTCCGCGCCAGTGCGGAACGTTCTAAGAAACAGGCGGGGCCATGTCAGCCAACAGACGTGCGCAGCACTACCTTGGTAGTGCTCGTGACGACTGTTGGCCGACAGCAGCAGCTAACGGGTTAAACTTATGTAGGGCAACTGCTCCTCACTTACCTCTGTTTCACGGTTTGCCGCTGCGCACTCCACTCTTCCAACCCCCTGCTACCATCGGCTAATTGTCAGCCCATGTGCTGTCACCAACTCTAACTCAGCTGGTGCCTACAGCACTTCTTAGGGCCTATGTTTTATTTTAAGTTTAATGTTAAGGTTCATGTACCAGTGCCGGGTGCCAGGGCTTCGCCGCCTCAAACTTCTCCGCTAAACTCTGAACCTCCCCCCTTTCCTCCGGCTGCAATTCTCGGCCTCCAGCAGGGCCCCCGGGTTTGTGCCGTTCTGCCCTCTGTTCCACTCGTTTTTAGTGCCCTCTTGCCCTCTGTACAAATTATCAAAAAGGTCCACCTGGGACTGAATTCCTGTGTGTCCAGATGTTCCAGGCATACACAGTATTTGTTAAAATACCCTTCACACACCAAAAGGGTCCTTGGTGTCATGCTTCATCACTCCACTCAACCAGCTCTCTCAGAATTTCTGATGTAGTAAGCTCAGAAGTAATGGAGTCAATGCCCCATGAGCCAAACTGGACAAAGGGTAATTAAAGGGTCCACTCAACCCCATGCAGCCTTCGCATCCTCCCTCGTCCGTGGCTTCCCATATCACGGAACAGGAGAGCAAGCCCATTAACTAGCTTTACCTCTCCGCATCACCCCTTTTAACAATACCAGCCAGTGACTATTAAGTAATTTTTTCGCCAGGTATTATTTTAACTTCACTTTTTCTATCACCCCTGACCCTACTGACACTCACTCCAATACACTCACATAGTGCCCACAAAATAAGGTGCTCCAGCGTAGTCGCTTGTCGCAGCACGCCCCGTCCCGCAGCGGGGCGGGAAGACCCCAAAGATGAAGCATGACACCAAGGGCCCTTTTGGTGTGTGAGGGGTATTTTAACAAATACTGTGTATGCCTGGAACATTTGGACACACAGGAATTCAGTCTCAGGTGGACCTTTTTGATAATTTGTACTTACAGTAGAGGAGGATGCGCCCACCTTGGTGCCCATGAGCACCACCTCTTCACTCCCCATTTTTTATGTTGTTTAGTCTTCTGCCCTCTGTGCCACTCGTTTTCCCCTCGTTTCTGTGCCCCTTTTGCCTTCTGTTCACTCGTTTTTGTGCCCTTTTGCCTTCTATGTCACTTGTTTTTCCCTCGAATTTGTGCCCATTTTTAGGTTGAGGCTACCGTTGCGCTCCGAAGCAGTGGGCGGAGCCGAAGATTTAATGTTGTGTAGTATGGGGGCTTGAACCCGCCCCTCTTCTCCATTGGCTGGCCTCGTAAATGCTGGCCAGCCATTGGAGAAGAGGGGCGTCACTCGGTTCTAGCTCCTGCTTGAGCAGATTCAGGGGCGTTTTTCTATTTTTTAAGCCCCGCCCCTTTTCTAGTGGTGGGCGTTACACCCTCCCTCTCGCCGAGGTCCCAGTCTGACCTAAACACGCCCCCGAATCCAAAAAATTATGGGCGTTTCTCCAAGCCATTTGTGAATGACCTCCGAGAGACATGGTGGTGTGGAGCGATCCTCTCTTGCCTTCCGAGATCGTAAGGCAAGAGAGGAGCGCTCCACACCACCATGTTTCTTCGAGGTCATTCACAAATGGCCCGGAGAAATACCTGTAATTTTCGGGGGGTGGGAGGGCTGGCGTCACCGCTGTCTGCACCATCTCGCCATTCTTCATCTAGGATGCGGTGGCAGGCAGCTTGTTTGTAAAGCCCAACAAATGAAGAGAGGCGAGGGAGTCCCTCCCTCTGCCTTTTGTGTCTTCCCCGTGGCCCTATGTGGCTTCAGTCCCCTCCCTTCTTCTCTTTGCTCTCTCCCCTCCTCCTCCTTCTGTTGGCTCGGTGGAGGAGGGGGAGGGGGAGGGGGAAGGGGACGGGTTTGCTCGGGAAGGCGGCTTCTTTTTTTTCTCCCCCTTTCCTGAGACAGTGTGTGTGTATGCGAGGCCTCCGTGCCCTCACAGAGGGCCTGCACAGAACAGTAGCAGCCGCCCGCATGCCCGAACAGGTGAGGCAGCCACAGAAAGAGAGCTGTGAGCAGCCATTGTTCAGAGCCGAGGGAGGGCTCCCCGCACCGTGCACTGCCCCCCGGCCCTCTCCTCGGGCGGCTGAGCCAAGCTAGGCTTCGGCTGAAGCCTCCTCGCAGCCTCTGCTTCTCTGATAGTCCAGTAGACCACTGCTTCTGCCTTTGTAGTCTAAAAGCGGCAGTATATCTCTCAATTTACTTTGGGATTGTATGTACTTCTTTTTTTGTGCGTCGGAATGAGAAAGCGAGACATGTTTTAATTTTTATTTTCTGAGCGCTCCTACAGATTCAAGATCTAGATACTTTTTTTTCCTCAGGTGAGTGCCTTTGTGTTTATATATCTATTTTATCCATAAAACCGACCCTGTATTTCTGCTGTTAACATTGTCCCCTTTGCAACTGGAAGGAGAGTGAGGCTGGGTTTTGTAGGGATGCTGTGACATTGCATGTGCTTTTTGTGTGCAGGGAGACCAGAGTCCACGTTAAACAAGACAGGAGTTCGCTCTTCCTTGGTTCAGATGCTAGTGGTATTTTTGTTGGGTGAGTGCGCGTTCCTGATAGCACTGGAGCGCCGGGTTGGCAGCTCCTGATAAGGGGGGAGAAGAGGTTTGTGTATGACGGGACACTGCTGTCGTCTCCAAGCTTTAAAAGCCCGGAAATGGGAGCAGAAGTGAAATAATATACTCTGATCCGCGGAACTTCCCTTCTTTTTCTGTTGCTTTGGATGAGAGTTGCACAGCTGTGGCAGCAGGAAGCACAAGCCTTGGATGTAAACATGGCCAGGCAACTTTCAGGCTGCTGGTGGACAGGCGCTCGAGAAGCTCCTACCAGTGTGACTTGAGAGACATTTGTAAATATGTAATGTGCCACGCCAAAGGTGGCTAAATGTATGTTTCCATGCATTACATTTCTCCCACCGTAAGGACTTTTTTAGAAAAAATCTCCCAGTGGCTGGCATGCTGTGCAATTCATGCTGTTTCTGTGCGGTGTATTTTCAAAGGACCTACGGTATAACAAGTCTTCTCAGTGTGTGTAGTTTCTCTGTTTTAAACCGCGTTTGCAATAGCACGCGACTCGCTTGTGCTTCATAATTGCTGCAATGCCGCTCCCGGTGTTTTAAAACCGAAGTTTCAGCATGGTGTGTGAGATGAACACGTTTTGATACTGCCCGATAAAACCGTACTGCAGCAGTGACAGCACCTTCCCTGACTCGTATTCACTTCTGGTGTTACCATTGGAACTATCGGAGGCTGCTGAATGCTGCTTCCTCAGCCTTCGTTCGGCCCTTCTGACCCAGTTCGAGTAGCTTGTGTGAGATGGTTTCAGGTACCACAGACACTACTGTTTTCCAGTCGTAGGCTTCTCTTTCGTTGCTATGCGACTGTTCATTTGAAAAAAACGAACTCCTAGAGAATGCTGGAAAGGTGATGTGCTGGTGGCATGATTCAGTGACCACTGCCTTCCTGTATTAGCCATTTAATTTGATCACCAACTGCATTTTTCAGTTTTTGTGCCAATCCATTCCTCTTTCTAGGGACTGAGTTAACAAAAGACAGTGGTGCTGAGTCACAAACGCATTTCAGTACTTGAAGTAGTTGCCCAGGGGTAGTCTTTTATGTACTCTTGCATGTCTTTGTGAATGGGCCTAAACACCCAATGTCCTATTAGTACAATAGCAAAGAGACACACTCCTTACAGTTTGCACTAGCTTTATATGAATACTCCCTTAATGCTCCCATTTTACACCAATATTTGGGGCCCAGTTCTCAAAGGCACATGAGTACGTAATTTACGTGCCCGAATAGTGACCAATTGATTAGGCCCAAACATAGGAATATTTCTGCATCTGAACTGCATCCATCGCTGTTCGTGTTATCGTCAAACTTAGTTCTGAATAAAACGGGCATTAGACAAGAAAAGACATGGGAAATTAGTCAATTTCATGAAGTGGAACTATTCCTGCATGCTCTTGAAACAAGCATTTGTGTAGGGGCTATGCTACTAAAGCGCTTCGAACGCACGAGAGTCTGCAGGGTCGCTCAGTCGGGGGAGCGCCTGCTGCAGCGGTCTTTGTGTAAACTACATGTCAACATTATGCAGCGGGAAGAGCTACGCGGGCATCCAAGATGGTCGCGTAAGCAGAGAGCTCCCGGGACCCGCGCCGCCCTTTCGCAAATATCCTTGAAATATCCTGGTTTTTAATATGGGCTTTTGAAGATCCACTCTTGCTGATCCTAATATTCTTTCAAGAATTGAAATCGGACTTCGGGAACCGTCTTTGCATCGACTTCAACTTTCTGGCCTGCCCCCGACCGGGGTCTCTGCTGCTCTGGCTGGCCGAGGAGTAAGTCAACAACATCGGCTAAGGGACATCCTCCCCGCCGGTGGCATTGTTGCTTTCAGTTTTGATTTCTCCTCGACCTCCCAATTGACTGTTCTGAGAGTGATCCGGCTCTCGGGCTGAGGTGGCCTTGGCCCGCTGTGCTTTCTTGCCATATCCCTCGACTCGCATTCTACGATTTTGGACTGAAATTCCGCTTTGGCAACTCAACAATATTTGCCATTTACACCAGGTCCAGAGGGCCCCTTCGGGGCGCGGCTTCCAATATGGCGTCCAAACCTGAGGTCGAGAAGCGCAAGAGGAAGACGCCGACCCGTGGGGGACATGTCCAAACCAATGTTATGGATTGATACACGCAACCGAAGGGTTCCCCCGGTGGTGCTCGCCGTAGTCTTGAAGACCCGAGGACGGACCCCATAGCGCCATCGGAGGTTTCGCTCCAGGACCTAATGCATGCCATCACTGGGATGAAGGCTGATATGGGGCTACAATATGAAGCTATTGTCTCCAAGATTGACACGGTGGCCGTTGATGTCACACTTATTAGAGCGGACTTGGCTAAGACCAATGAGAGGGTCAAGGCTTTGGACTTGAAGGCCTTCAGTCTCGTCACTGATATGGCGGACGCACAGTTGGAGATTGGTAACCTGCGATCATCGCATGACATGATGGCCAGACGACTGGACGAGTATGAAAATAGGGCCCGGCGTAACAACATTCGTTTGGTTGGAGTGCCCGAGAACCACGGCGCCGCCACCGTTGACTTGCTAGTGGAGGATCTGATCCTCACCCATCTTGCTCCCGCTGGACTCAGCAAATTCTTCACGGTTGAGCGTGCGTATCGATTCCCGGGTGGACAGACTAAACCGCCCCCCCCCCCCCGAGGGCTATAATCGCTAGGCTCTTCCACTGTCGGGATCGTGACGCTATCCTCCAGGCCTCGCGTCGGCATGGCCCATTGAAATATGAGAACAGTTCTGTCTCTATATACCCGGATTTCACTCCTCAAGTCCAGCGACAAAGGATGGGGTTCCAGGGAGTGAAACAGCGCTTGCGGGACTTAGGACTCAAGTATGCGATGCTGTTTCCGGCTCAACTGTGCGTCGAGTACCAGGAACTTACTTTCTTTTTCGATCGGCTAGACTGTGCCGGTGACTGACTTGATTCGCTGCCGAAGAGGGACGATGGGAGCGGCAGCCCTGGTGGAGCGGACGGAGGTGCATCGGCACAGGAGTGACATTTTGGTTCTCGA